>NW_027494803.1:0-244060 GCF_021521415.1 Bidens hawaiensis | reverse complement strand
TTGATCATCTAGACAAAAAAGATTTAAAAGTAAGAAAATTTATATTTTTTAACACTAAAATGTAAAGGAAAAAAATCACCTTGCAAACGCCTCTATTATTAAGTTTCACGCATAGCTTTTGAACTCTAACTACAGATAAAAAACAACATTTAAACAAATATATAATACTTAACTACTAAGAAAATAACTATATGCATATGCAAAGCGTATAAATGTGTACCTTGATTCTTTCATTTTACTCCATCGTGTCAAACTTGTCGTACGTTATTTTTTGCTATAACAAAATATAATAAGTAAGCTAATAAAGACCACGAACAAATAAACATTTGGTTGGTTCTGTATGAACACGCTACTATTAACCGGTCGATTTGAAGAAAGATTTTTTATTAATCGATGCAAATCAATAAATAATAATACATTAAAGAAATTAGTAAAAATTATTTTAAATTTTACATTTAAAGTTACTACTATGTTCAAATGAGATCATAAACTTGCTACTATAAAAAGTTGGTTTTTAGTAAAAACATAATGTTTTCATAACATTAGCGCATTTCACATATCATTTAAAATATATAAGCTGATTCATAATAAGTAACTGTTACTTGAAGGGTTGTAGAGTTGACTCCTTACATGGTGTAATACTTCATGAAGAACTTGCTAATCCACTTTAAAACATGTAAAATTTCTAACTAAAATACTTGTTTAACGTTCTAAGAAAAAAATTTATCTATTTGTTAATAGAGATGATCATACTCAACAACATTAAAGCATTATTTGAAGACAAAGTATTATAGGAATAAGACATTCATCACAACATATGAACAAATTATCATCTAAGATGGTCCCAAAATCCATTATTTTTAACCATAGATAGCATCATAGCAAGAGATGATACATATCAAACTAAAAGAATGAAAATATCCAATACCTTGTCAGATGCATATAAATCATAAGGATACACATTAAGCCTTGAGGTGCATCTACGTGGCCACGTCTAAAATAAGTAGCGAGAATTTTGATTTTTGAAACATAAAATTAGAAATCCTATGCTTTTAGGTTAACATAACACTAAAATCACTTAGCGACATTCGAACATACAATCTAGCACGGCTGAGATCTGGAATTTTAGGGTTTGTTTAAAAGGGAAATAATGAATTACTGTTAATGCTTCAAAACAAATTTAGGGTTCTCATAATTAAAAGGTACTTACTGATGCAAAATTGTTGGCAATAACAACTTTAAACCAGAAGATGATGATGGACGATTGTTGCACGCGATGCTATGAATTTGATTGTAAGACCTTTTTTGTTCAAGTTGATAAACGACGTCCGCGGAATGATAATTTTAGGGTTTGTTCAGGTTTTGAGTGGAACTATTGTGATTGAAGAACGAAGGTTTTTTTCAAAGGACGTGATTTTTGTGTTAATAAATAAATAATGAAAGGAATTAAAAGAGTTTTGGTGAAAAGTAATTAGGAAGATTGAGTTTTGAATTTAAATTAATTAAAAAATTATAGAAATTGCCATGTGACATTTTGAAGAGATCTTGTTAATTATAAAAGAGGAAGTTTTCTTAAAACCACTCTTTTATATATAGGTAGATTTTTGTGTTAATAAATAAATAATGAAAGGAATTAAAAGAGTTTTGGTGAAAAGTAATTAGAAAGATTGAATTTTGAATTTAAATTAACTAAAAAATTATAGAAAATTGCCATGTGGCATTTTGAAGAGATCTTGTTAATTATAAAAAAGGAAGTTTTCTTAAAAACCCATTCTTTTATTATATTGGTAGATTACTACGTGGCAAGTCTTGATTGGTGTGTTGCTTGGCGGTTATTTTGGTTGTCTATAGACTTGATTGGCACACAGGTGAGTTTCATAATGCCCTTAAATATTTTTATATTTTGGGCTAGCATGCACACTGTATTACGTATTACCCATTTAAACTGTTTGGATGATGTTGCATATAGTTTACTATATTTGTATATTTTAAACTTATATATATACTAGCTTTTTAGCCCGCGTGTCACGCGGGTTTATTTAGGTTTTTGTTTTAATCATTTTGTAATTATATTTTTGTAATTAGTTGTTTTAAATTAAATAATTACAAGGAAGTTTGTAATATTTATTTAGAATTTATATACTTGGACATACTTTGATCAATTTATGTTTGTTTATGTTAATTTTTAAATAAAACATTAAATGAATAATCCATATAATTTTTTTATGTTTGTTCGTTTAATGTATTACACAGGTTTTTATTACATGTCTTCTTTCAATTATTGATAATTTATTTCGGTTGAATTTAATTTAATTTTTTGTTCGTAAGTTGTATTACACGGGTTTGTATTATATAGGTTGTTTCGATTATTGGTAATTTATTTCGGTTGATTTTAAATTTCTTTTGTTCACGAAGTTTGTTTAGATTTTAAACTTATACATTAGTACATTCGTCCTTTCTCCGACATGTATTACACATTTTTGTATTACCCGTGTTGTTTTCGGCGGAGATGTAGAATATATCAGCGTGTGTTGTATAAAGACTTACAAAGCATCACTAGAGAATTGCATAAAATGCTACATCATCCTTCAAAGATGATTTAAAAAGTATAAATAAAATTACTCATTATTATGCTAAAGCTATAGCTTGCAGAATCATGAAATACAATTATGTTGACTGCAAGTACAAGTTACAAGTTACAGGGTATAATTACATTTGAAAAGTATATAAATTATGTTTGTTTGGTTTATTTCAAATTTGATTTTTTTTTTGTTTTGCAAACCTATTGTGTTACCTTTCATGAATATGATACTGACAGTAATGCGCACTTAAATTAGTTACAATTGTCAGTCTTAAGATCATTATATTTTAACTTCGTAATAATTAGGATAACCAATCATATAATTAAATGAACTAAATGTGTGTATGATCAAACCTACAATAAGTTGGGAAACTCTAGAAATTGGGCAAACCTAATCCAAGTTATCATAGTAGCACTAATGTTGGAAGATAAATTTCAGATTAAAACCATGAAAAATAAATAAAACTCGATTTAAAGTATTGTAACCCGGGATCACTCGACCCTAATTTAAGAGCTTAAAGATTGAATACAACAAAATATTGAGCATCCTATAACAATAACAGTTTATAGGTTACCACCTGAGAATTTACAATATCTAGGTTTTCAAAGAAGTGGTTAACATAATGGCACTTGAGTTCATATAAAAGGAATGATAACCAATTTTCAAAGGGCTTAGAATACATCTTGTTTAGAACAATAGATATATCAATGATTATTTCCATACAAGAAAAAATAATGTATACATGAATCAATTACAATCCACCTTTCAAAGGCTTAGAATACATCTACTTTAGAACAATAAATATATCAAAGATTAAATAATTGCTTGTGAATACCAGCATATGCAACCATTATACTAATTTTCAAATGCAAACAATATAAAGTTTAATAGGCGAAAAGTCGGCTTACAATATTATGCAAGGATTGTTGATTAGAGGTCCAAAAGATAATGTTAGAAGCTTAGAAAGTCCTTTCTTAATATTGGCATATACACCTTCTTGCAATGCCACTTAAGGGAACCATCCTACCAAATAGTTTGGCCGAATTAGAAATAACATGTGAAAATGACATGAAATTGATTACATATAAAACAAATAGTTTTTATTTAAATAAAAGGTGTTTTAATTCGGTTGCTTAAACTTTCAATTAACAAAATCAAGCCAGAGCCGTCTGGAGCACCGTTTTGAGGTAAGTACTACATCAATCAATTCGCATCCTTTTTCCGATCAAAAACCTTAAAACGTCAGTTTGAAATAAAAAAAAAAAACTTAATCCCGTTAAGTTTTTTTTTTAACGAAGGGTCCAATGAAAACAATTAGTGTGAAAGGTGTGACCTGTGGCAGTTAATTTCTAAAGTGTGATTATTATTCGCCAATTGCAAAAAGATGAGATTATTAAAATTCATATGACAATAATTACACCCAAGCACTTTTGTTTTAATGCTCTTGTTTGGATTTCTAACTACCTTTATTGATTAATAACATGAATACTATAAAAAAGAAAAGATAATAAAGATGATAGTACCTCCTTTTTAGTTTAATCTACCCAAAGTCAGAAGTGCTTCTATTATCAAACGGAAACATCAAACGATAATCTTATATTCAAGTCCTGAATATAATTGATAATTTATTTTGAGACCTACATGATGAAAATTGCTAAATTAATCACAACAGCCACTTAAATGTGATATCAAATCTGCAAAGTGCAAATTGCAAAACAAATTAAAATTAAAAGGTTGAAACATAAGATATTACAATAAAACCTGAAATATTGACTATCAAAATTTAATAACTTAACCCATATTTAGGAAGTTGGAACAAAATTGATTTTGAGTTTCATAATTAAGATTTTTATTTTGGACAATCGATATGATTTCTCAAACACCTTAAAACTTCTCTGCTAATTAAAATATTTGAATCCTTATGAGTTACCAAAACCTTCCTTCTACAAATTTCATGCAACAATTCAAGTCAAAATCATATAACAAAACACATGCATAATTCACCGACATACATGTAACACGTATACGTATTAAATCATACTGGCTAGAATTAGAGAATGCATTAGAAACCATTGCCAGATCATCCTTGTCAAAGCAGTCGAAAGGGCTCAATTAACACAGCTTGAAAACTAATCAATTTTACACAACACACATGACAAAATAATTTCAAATTTCCAATAAGTACATAGAATACACAATTCACATTATCTTTCTTCGCAGAAATCAACTGTTCAAATAAAGCCCTCTTTCACTCTAACAAACTAATATTAAAACTCAATTTCATGTTGAAAATCATTTTCAGAAACCCTTATTGTTTTTATAAATGTTTGAATATATATTTTCGCAAAAGACAAATAGAATCGAATACAAGTTATTTATCCTACAATTATAAGACATCATCTCTATGGTGATTCAGGATCATATATCACTAATCGCTTCAATCGTATACGTAACATGCACAGTTAACCAAAACAATAATAAAAAAATTTAAACTATGGCTTTAAAATTAATGACTTTAACATAAAAATATGTGGGCAAAAATAACTTGAATTTTGGGAAAAAGTGTGTTTCTAGTCACGCATCGCTTATTTGAATAAAAAGTTGACACTCTTGACCCGTTACCTGATCAACCTGTTTGGCTCAGATCTGTATGTTAGACCTACATGGCTGCAATGGAGGTTGCTGCTGGTGGTTGTGCAGGCTGAACTCGTGGCACAGCTAGAGCTAAACTTTGTCGAGTGTAATAATATTCTCACTTATAGAAACTAAGGCTAAAGGTAACAAAATGACAAAGCAATTGGGGAGAAAAGAAATTAGATAGCCCATGGCTTGTAAAACTATAGAAACCCATGGCTTGTAAAACTTGCATACTGGGAAAAAGTGTTTTATAGCCCTGGTCAATAAAACTCCCCACACAAAGCAAATAGAAACCCATGGCTTGTAAAACTTGCATACTCGAAGTCAAACACTAACCCTATTAAAGACAACAACAAATTAAAATATCACCAATACAAAATAAACCTAAAGATAACAACGAAACTATATAACAATAAAGCAAATGAGGATCATAACTATAAGCTAAAGAAAGAAAATTACTCTTTCCATCACAACTAATAACGATCGAAATAGAAACAAAAGATTAGAAAGAGAAAACTAAGGAATCTAACCTTGTAATGCAAAGCAAGTGGTTTCGTATCCTAAGTGAATCCAATCTCCGTAGCAGGAGACGTAACACATTATCAGACAAACATACAAGAAATTCAAAACGCAATTTAGATAAACATTAACCTCAAGTTAATCAAGAAACTGAAGATTATATATGCCTTGTAGTTACAAATCCAACGGCATTAAGAAGCAGGGGGGACGAAGTAGGGTTTTAGAACAGGAGGTGATGACTGGGGAATGAAAGGACAATATGTGATGTGGTTTGTGTGAGGCTTGAGTATAAACAAAGGGAGGAGACGGTGTGTGACTTCACTATGTCCGACTTTTCGACGAAGAAGTAAGAAGCAATGGAAGTGGTGTTGAGAATCATAAAGTTCAGATAGAATAAAATGGAGAGAGAGACCTGTAAGAATTAGATTTTTGAGTTGTTATAACCCGTTTAAGTTATTTGGGTCAAACCGGGTTAAATCAATAAGAGCTCACCATTTTAAAATCAAACAAATCTGGTGACTCCAAAAAAAAGAGGAGCAACCAGAGCGCGACACCTAAAATTTTAGAAGTTTCATTTATATATATATATATATATTACATTATAAATCATATAGCCACCCTTCCACCTACATGTTCTCTCTACTTCAGACTAGAGATGGGCAAAAAAACCGGTTGGTGAACCGGTTCAACGGTTTAAACCGAAAACCGGATTTTACAAAAACCGGTTATTTAAAAACCGGTTTGACCGGTTTAGTAACCGCCGGTTCGTATATCGGTTACAAGTTCTAGAGAAAAAACCGGTTACTGAACCGGTTATGGAAAAAACCGGTTAATTTTAAAACCGGTTATTATGAAAAAAACCGGTTATTAACCGGTTATTTTAAAAAAAAAAACCGGTTAATTAAAAAAACCGGTTATTAACCGGTTCTAACCGGTTTCTAAACCGGTCCTAACCGGTTAGACCGGTCCGAGTTTTGCACCAAAAAAACCGGTTAATAAACCGGTCCGGTTATTTAAAAACCGGTTTTTTTCCAGGCCAAGAAAAACCGGTCCGGTTATTAACCGAACCGGTTTTTTTAAAAAAACCGATTTGTGCACCTCTACTTCAGACGCCCTTGTATTTATTACCCTTCACGTCCGCAGGCCAACCCCGACCCTCGCCGGAGATGCTACTTCTCTCTTTCACCATTAATTGTAAAACGCTTGAGCATTGAATATCCTCCATCCAATCCATTCCAATCGCTAGATAAATTTCCATGGATTGAACTTCATCTTCGTCTTACGAATTTGGTCTTTGATTTGTTTCGTTCGACTTTGATTTCGATTTCGATTTTCTGCTTAATATCTATTTGATTCATGATTCAAGCTTTCAACGTTTTTTGGGCTTCACTTACTGGCTCTCATTCACGATTCAAGATGAGGTACTAATTATATATTTGCTTATGCTTACTTTATGTTTGATTTATATTCATTTTATGGTTGATTACTTTAAGCTTGTGCCAAATTAGAAAAGGTTTAAGTCATGTTTACTCGATTGTGCTTATATGTCCAGATTTTTTTATGGATTTCGTCAGATTTCGTTCAATAATTTATATGGGTTGATGTTTTCTTTGAGTGTATGAATTACTGCTTGTTGTGTTGATTCATAAATGACTTTATTTTGAAAAATACAGATAAAACTAAAAAGATAAGTCGAGTCCCAAAGTTATTTTTTTTCCCCTTTTTTGGAATTTTAAGGGCCTGGTCTATTTGAAGAGGTAGGTCCCAGCAGAGCCCAGTTGGACCCGCAAGACTCACCTTGAACAGGGACGTCTGCGCAACGACCAACTGCTCCAGCAGGACCCACCATGCTCAGAGAACCTTACGCGCAGTACGCCAGCTGTACCCGCATGGAAAGCCTCCCAATGGTGAAGTACCCCGCCTGTTCCCGCAGCTGCGGATACAAGCCATCAGGGAAGGCTACCCGCACTAATAGCAAGGCTACACGCACAAGGTATTAGCCACTTCAGTAGTCACATGAAGGAATGAGCAAGGCAGGAATACTCCCGCCTAAATGAGCCAGTCCGTATGCTTCTGGAAGATCTTTCGTACTATACCTACTAAGGTATGGGCGGAACAGACAATTTGACCAGAACAGCCCATGAACCAATCACAGGGTGACAGCTCACCGACAACAATACGAGGAGGAGCACCCTCTAGTACTGTTTGTCACTATTAGTCGCTGCCTACTCACCAACCCTTACGATGGGACGTGCGCAGCCTACAGTTGGTGGAACAGTGCGTAGCCGGCAGTAAAGGAACAGTGTACTGCCGACCTTTACTGTTGGCCGTAGCCTATCCACCAACCAGCATGGCCTGTGCGTAGTCCACTGTTGGTGGAACAGGAATACTATTCAGCCGGCTGTACCTTCTAGGAAACCTACCTTCGGCTATAAATACTCCAACACCTTGGAATGGTAAGGACAGCATCTGATATCTCAATCTTATCTAGCAATCTCTTAATATACACTTATATTCAGAGCAATCTAGTCTGATTCTCACGCCGGAGGGTGGTCACAAGGAGGAACCCCCCCTTCTCAGTGACGAGCTTACGGTGTCTGTTTTGTAGGTCCCCTGAAGAACAAACTTCTCTGCTGGACCTCATCCTCGTGGGAAACATTACTTAACCCCCAGATTATCTATAATCTGCCCGTGGGTTCACTTAGTGTTTCTTCATTGGCGCCATCCGTGCATAAAAGCTAGAACTAATTCTTAGTTTTTTCAAAATTTCTGAAGAAATGGTTAACGTTACTCCGGTCCAAAGGCCAGTAATCGACCAAGAAACCCCGGTAACCACAACCCCAGCAACTGGGGGGAACACCGGCGGTTATACAAATCTTACGAACACTACCCAGACTACCCAAGCCGGGGCAAGTGCAGTAAATATTCCACTGGGGTTCACTGATGCCCAGTTGGAAAAACGAACGAGGGTCCCTCGCCAAACACTAGATCAAGTGAAGGCGTGGGCCGAAGCACGTCAGAGAGAGTTCCAAGCTGAATTGGATGAACGCTTGCGTTCAGTTCAACAGGCTGACGAATTCGGCAGTACTCGCCAACATCTCAATATGAACAGTGAGTGCGAGTACTCAGACGACGAGAGGGAAGAATCCGATACCGACGCAAACACTCGCCATAAGGCGAAAGGGAAGCGTAAGGAAACGGACTTCCAACCGAAAAGGAATTTTGGGGAAGCTTTTAAACCAACAAATGCGGAGAGAAACCCGCGTGACTTCTCCAAAACCTTTAGACCAACTGCTACAAATGCAGGAAAGTCAAAGTTCGCAAGGGACATTGCGGAAGCAATCGCCCCGAGAAGTGCCAAACAAATGTCCAACATTGGCACTTATGATGGTCTATCCGACCCAGACGACCACTTGAACAGATTCATTGCGGGGGCAACCGTCAGTAACTGGACGGAACCCACGTGGTGTTATATGTTCCAGATGACTCTGGTTGGAGCGGCCAGGGCATGGTTCGACCGTTTACCGGTCCACCACATTTATGATTGGGCGGACTTTCAGAACAAGTTCAGCCAGCACTTCAGCCAGCAGAGGAAATATACTGAAGAACAGTGGACGATCCTCAACTGCGTTAGAGAGGAGGATGAATATTTACTAGACTTCATCACTCGCTTCAACTCCAAAAAGCTAAGTCTCGGCAACATAAGTGAAGATCTTGTTCGCGCCGCTTTCATCCAGGGCGCCGAATACCCAGAGCTTATCCGCACATTGACGGGTAAGGATGGCATGCCATCAACATGGGATGCCATCATGACGGCGGCCAAGCGCTTTACCGAGACGGAGAAGCAACTGGGAAGGGATCTTCCCCAGAGTACACACCTCTACACGCAGAGGACAAGAGAGAACAATGTTCGGATCGCCCGGCAGAACAAAAAGAGGAAGCTAGGTATCTGGCAGTCAAGGGTAAACTTTGACACCTCATCCAGCTCTCACCCTCTTGTTGGCGGAAGAAATCACACACACCCTTCAAGCCAAAATCACCGGTGGACGCCACTCACCAAAAGCGTCACGGAGATATTTGCCACTGAAAAGCTACCATGGCCAAAAGCTCCAATGATCCGGCAGCGACCTAATGCGGATCAGAGCAAATCCTGTGACTTCCACGGGACAAAAGGTCATGGTACGGAAGAGTGTACATCCTTGAAGGATATTGTTGAAGCATTCGTCAAGGATGGAAGACTGGCACACCTGGTGGCATCAATCAAGAAGGGAGGAAGGAACGACAACCGGTACCGAGGCAACGGACGAAAGCCCGTTGACATCAGCATCAACATGGTTCATGGTAAGATCAGAGGAATAAAAAGGCGAACGACAGAACCATGTGCGTGGAAGGAAGCTGAGGTGCGCTTCCCGCGAGTGCCAGGAGGACCCAGCAAAGAAGGCCCTATCGTCATCAAAAGCCAGCTGGGGCACTACATCACTTCTCGCACTCTTGCTGACAACGGCGCCTCGTCAACGGTGATGTACAGGCAGATCTTCGACAAGCTAGATGACGAAGACAAGGAACGCCTGGAAACGATCTGCGCCTCGATGGAAGGGTTTGATGGCAGCACAAACACCCCCCTGGGTATCCTATCTTTCCCCGTCACTCTTACGGATGGGAAACACTCCCGCACAGAAGATGTGGACTTTGTCGTGATGAGGAAGCCACACCACACATACGACATTCTCTTCGGGAGAGACGGAATGGCAAGATTCAACGCCGTGGTATCCTCAGTCCACGGCATGATGGGATGGCCAACAGCTGAGGGTGTAGCGATGATCACCGGCATTCCCCAGGTATGCATCGCATCTGTCTCATCTAAACCCAAACCAAAGATGGCTAAACCAACCATCACCGAACCAGAAAGATGGGCCTTCAACGGCAAGTACCCTGACCAGGCCGTCTCTATTAGCCCAACAATTGTTGATCCCACACGCACCTTACTCAAGCGCTTATTACAAAAAAACGCTGACATCTTCGCGTGGACACCAGCTGACATGACTAGTGTACCCCGAAGTAAGGCAGAGCATAAGCTCAAATGCGATCCGGCTGTTACGCCGATCGTACAAAAGCGCAGAGTAATGGGGCCAGAACAAACTAACGCGTGTAGAACCCAAGTCAAGGAACTCCTTGACGCAGGCATCGTACGCGTTAGTAGATATCAAACTTGGGTTGCAAATCCCGTTATGGTACCGAAGAATAACAAACAATGGCGCATGTGCATAGATTTCAAAGACTTGAACAAAGCATGCCCCAAAGATTGTTATCCGTTACCTGAAATTGATCTTAAGGTGGACTCGTTGGCACCATTCCGCCTTAAATGCTTCCTGGACGCGTATAAGGGGTACCATCAAATCCACATGGCCGTTGATGATCAGGACAAAACCGCTTTTCGGACGCCCGATGGCACATTTTGTTACCAAATGATGCCATTCGGACTTAAGAATGCCGGGTCCACATACCAACGCCTGATGGACAACCAGTTTCATGCCCAAATTGGGAGGAACTTGGAAGTCTACATGGATGACTTGGTCATCAAAAGCCCTGACCCAGAAGCGATGTTGAAAGACATCGAAGAGACTTTCAACACGCTCAGGAAGATAAACATGAAGCTCAACCCGAGCAAGTGTGCCTTTGGAATGGAAGAAGGGAAGTTCTTGGGGGTCATCGTCACTAAAGATGGCTTCAGAGCGAACCCTGAAAAGGTCGAAGCCATTATCAAAATGGAATCCCCTACTACCATCAAACAGGCTCAGACACTGAATGGACGACTAGTGGCACTTAATCGCTTTTTGGCAAACCACGGGGATAAGTCGTTTCCCTTCGTGTCAACGTTGAGAAACTGTTTAAAGAAAACGCACTTCCGCTGGACACCAGAAGCGGAAGCAGCTTTTCAGGAGATTCGGTCACGCTTGATCGAACTCCCAACGCTCACAGCACCAAAAGCGGGAGAGGAGTTAATCCTATACCTTTCCGCAACAGATAGAGCAGCCGGGGCAGTCCTGATAGTAGAGCGAAAAGGCATCCAGATGCCAATCTATTATGTCAGCCGTATCCTAACAGACGTAGAAACCCGGTACTCTACCCTCGAAAAATTAGTCTTAGCACTTATACACGCTTCACGTAGGTTAAGACGGTATTTCCAGGGTCACCCAATCACCATTCTCTCCAACTTCAAACTTGCAAACGTTCTAGGCAAACCCGAGTTATCGGGACGCCTAGCCAAATGGGCAATTGAGTTGGGGGAATACGCGATAAAGTATAAGCCAAGACCAGCCATAAAAGGCCAGGTTCTGGCCGACTTTATTGCAGAAGTGCCTGCATCGCGGGAAAAAGAGTGCCAGGAAGAGGCTCAACCCTCTCCAGCACAAGACATCAATGATGTCTGGCGACTCTACACTGATGGAGCAGCCAGTAACGAGGGTTCAGGCGCAGGGCTGAAACTAACCAACCCAGCAGGCCAAGAATACACTTACGCTATTCGACTGGATTTTCCAAGTACGAATAACGAAGCCGAGTATGAGGCATTCTTGGCTGGGCTGAGAATTGCGCGTAAGATGGGAGTGAAAAACTTGGAAGCCCACGTGGATTCCATGTTAGTAGCCAATCAAATCAACGGGACGTACACGGCCGTGAACGACACAATGGCCCTGTACCTCGCACAAGCAAAATCCCTTATGCGCGATTTCAACGACTGCAAAGTCATACACGTCAAGCGAAGTGAAAACAAATCTGCGGATGCGTTAAGCAAGCTTGCATCGTTAGCCTTCACCCACTTAGGAAAGGACATCCGCATTGAACTCCTCGAGACACCTTCGGTCCCGCACAAGGAAATTTGTGTCATCCAAACCGGCACAGAAACATGGATGACACCAATAATAAAATACCTTGCGGCAGGTACACTACCAGAGTAAAAAACACAGGCAAGAAAACTACGCTGTAAAGCACTGAATTATCAACTCATCGATGACATCCTTTACAGACGTAACTTTCTTGGCCCACTCTTAAGATGCGTGGACAACCAAGATGCTGACTACCTCCTAAGGGAGGTACACGAAGGCATCTGTGGAGTACACGCAGGTCCCCGCGCTGTTGTAGCTAAGCTAAACAACGCGGGATACTTTTGGCCGGGGATGCATACGGATGCGCTGGCATACATCAGAAAATGCAGGTCTTGCCAGCTTTACGCACCCAACACGCACCGCCCGAAGAATGAACTTGTTCCAGTCACCTCTTCATGGCCATTTCAGAAGTGGGCCATCGATGTGACAGGCCCATTTCCAACAGCAGCAGGAAATGTTCAGTTCCTAGTGGTAGCCATCGACTACTTCACCAAGTGGATAGAAGCAAAACCCTTAGCCCAAACAACCGCAAAACATATCAAAAAATTTATTTGGGAATTTATTATTTGTCGTTTTGGACTTCCACAGAATTTGGTGAGCGATAACGACACCAACTTTGCTGACAAGAAGCTACAACAGTGGCTGAAAGAACTTCAAATCACCCACACCTTTACCTCAGTGGCACACCCGCAAGGTAATGGTGAGGTGGAAAGAGCAAATAAGAGCATCGTCGAAGGCATCAAGAAGAGACTCTTGGAACACAGATCCGGCTGGGTGGACGAGCTTCCGCACGTCCTTTGGGCAAACAGAACGCTGAAGAAGGCCAGTACGGGAGAAACCCCGTTCAGCCTCACTTATGGCACTGAAGCCATGGTCCCGGTCGAAATTGGTTTACCCTCACCAAGGGTCTTGATTCAGCCAGAAGACAATGATGCGGAAAGACGGTTGGACCTTATGCTAACCGAGGAACGCAGAGACTTAGCCGCAGTGCGTGAAGAGAACTACAAGCGACAAATGCAAAAGTACTACAACACGCGGGTAAAACTCTGCAACTTCAAAGTAGGAGACTACATATTGCGTAACAACGAGGCTTCGAACCAAGAACGCCCAGGAAAGCTGGCCCCGGTCTGGGAAGGGCCATACATTATCAAAGAGGTCCTGGGAAAGGGCGCATACACGCTCGAAAGGCTCGATGGCACTCCCATCCCAAGAACATGGAATGGAGCTCAATTACGCAAATGTTATATGTAGATCAATTCCAAACTTGTAAAGAAAAGGCCTAGAGCCACTTCTAATGGAAATGATTCTCCTTTCACAATGTGTTGATAGCCTTACCTTTATACTTACGAACTTCCCACACTAATGTGCCGGTATTCACCGCATAAATGGGGGAAGAAGTAAGTCGTTACGTGTGGAAGGCGGCAAAACCCGCATAAACACAACGCTAGAAATCTCAAGTTTTAAGGAAAACCTACACGCAGGTCAGATGTAAGTAAAGTTTAGCCATCCTTGTAAGTGCAAGTGACGGTCTTACCCGCACAATCACGAACAAGGAAGCAAAACTTCAACCTATCATCTACCACGTTCAAAGGTTAACTTATTCTGAACACTTAGAAAATTTCAAAGGAAAAGATGAGGAAAACTTCCACGCAGGTCGGATATAAGTAAAGTCAAGCCATCCTACTAAGTGTAAGTGACGGTCATACCCGCACAATCATGAAAGAGGAAGCGAGACAAACTTATAATCTGCCACGTTAAAAAGTTAACTTATCTAAGTACTAAAGAAATTACTAAGTTAGATCAAAACATGCGTAAAATAAACAAGGCAAAGAACTAACACAATCTTTATTTCATCAAATTCAAACATTACAAAGATAGCTATACAAAAGCAAAAATCTACGCTAATGGTGGAAAGGGATCTTCAGAATCAAGCTTCAGGACCACTTCCACTTGGACCCGCTCCATCAGTAGAGCGTGGTGGTTCAAGGAAAGCTTTAAGAATAGCTAGCCCATCATCAGCAGCAGCGACTTCGTTCACCTTCTCCACCACCGGATGCGGGAAGGCGGCATACTGGTTCACTGCTTGGTCGTAAATAGCTTCAGTATCCACATCATACAAAGGGAAGTTGGAAGGCGGGATGCCTTTCTCAACGAACCCTAGACCAAGCAGGAAACCGGCCTTTTCCCCATCCTCATGAGAAGCGTTGAGGGCTGCGCTCATAGCATCGTCATAAGATGTCTCTGAAAAGACCCAATGCACAACCTACAAAGAAAAAAAAAATACAAGTATCAGAACCTTTTCTATTTACAAAGGAAAGCGTAAAGACATGAAAAGCTTACCCGAGACAACGCTTCTCGAAGAAGCCATTCCTTGGCAACCAGAGCTTCTTGGAGGGCGGCTTGAGCTTGGGTACAGGCGCGTTCGGCTTCACTTTTATTAAGGTTGGCAAGCAACACTTCCTGTGCAGCAGCCTCTTCGACGCCCTTTAGCTTCCGCTCAGTGTGGTCAAGCACGCCCCTCTGGTCCAGGATCTCTTGGAGCTTCTTCGCGTCCTCCATCGCCAAGGCATCATGAGCCTGCTGGAGAGCCTCTAATTTGGCTTTAAGCTCTTCATTCTCCACGCGTAGAGGCTCGGCAACAGCTTCAGCCTTGGTGGCCCTTTCAGTTGCGTTCCTAGCAGTCTCCTTAGCCAGCCGAAGCTGTTCATTAACAGCTTGGGCAGCCTTGGAGCGAGCCTCGAGACGGGCCTGAACCTCAACTTCAAGGGCCTTGAACGCCTTCTCCTTCTCCGCAGCCGCGGCGGAGAGCCTCCTATTCTCCTCCCGGACAGCCCGCGCCTGAGCTACTTCCTGAATGCGAGCTGCTTTTAACTTGTCGTTTTCACGACAAAGCAGCTCGACGCGCGCCTGCATCCGGGCCAGGAGAACCCGAAGCTCATTGCTTAGCCTACCCTCCTGGTAGCTAGCCATGGCTTCCCCCAACGCACCACTAGGAGCAGCGTGACGAGCCCACTCCACGCACTCCACAGGGGTGCGAAGGGTTGTTCATCGGCGAATGTTCCATCGTGGAACATACACTTCATTGGAATCCGACACTGCAAAAAACAAAGAGCAGTTAGGAAAAGATGATTGAAAAATATAAAATAGGCCAAAAGAACCCTACGCACCTGTAGGGTCAATAACAGGCCGATAGCCGCCGAACCCATCACCTGAACCCAAGGGAAATCCATCCAAGAGGTCAGGCAGATGGGAAGGTGGCAGAGGTTGGCGATACGCCCCATGCATACCTGAAGGATCGGCCGTCGTTGCCGATGACGGAGGAGGCATGGTAGCGGCCGCCGCGGTCGCCGCTGCGGAATCCGCAGCAATAGTAACCGCCGGCTCGGTGAAAGATGCTGTAAAAATAGCACTCACAGCCGGCGGTGACGTCATCACAGCTGGAACAGTCGGCTCAAAGGAGTGAGCAACTGAACCAGCGGAAGCAGGCGCAGGCGCCTGGGTCGTCGCCTCAGGTAGGCTGACCAAGCCTACCGTCATTGGCGGAGAGGTACTCCTCTGCGCTCCACCCTGGAATGCGTCAACATCCACGCCTGCGTAAAGAAGATAAGTATTAATGATGGAATACTATGAAGTTAAAAGATAAAGGAAGTTTGTACTTACGGGTTTTCTTGAGCCTAAAGGTACGGAGAGGCGGGGACGAACCCGATGGAGCCGGCCTCTTTGCGCCGCTCACCGTCGTCTTCTTGGGCTCTCCGGAGGTGACAGTCGCAGCCTCCGGAGCGGTGGTCTTATCACCACCGGGATTCCCCGCCACCTCTTCGCTCTCGGTCTCCGAATCAGACCGAGGCGCCGGATCGGCAGTGGAGGCCACCTTCTCCTTCCCCTTCCCGCCGGCAGCCTTCTTCTTCCGCACCAACGGAGGACCATCTGCGGATTCCTCATCAGAACATACGATTAAAGGAATTCCAGCAGAGGTTTCAACATTGAGGGGTCGAGGGTCGAATAGCGCCTTACCTGGCCGCCTGGCGCTAAGGATCTCGTGGCCTAGTGGATAGACCTCCACGAACCGATCCGCCGTTTGTTCTAGGATGGGCAACTCGTTCTCATCTAGAGCGCGAGTACCCATCCGAGCGGGACCGTCAGCCTCCCGCGGGTTCAGGAGCGACTGCAAGTCGTTCCCCTCTGAAATAAACAGGAAAAAAAAGTTAGAAGAGATTCTAAATCAACAAAAAGAAACAAAGCATACCGTAAGGAACAGAGTTCGAACCGTATTCAAGGACGATTGGGATCTTATGCGCATCCGCATCCTTCCACACCCGGCTCATCCCCAGCATCACCATCCCGGACTCCGCAAACCGGTAAACCAGAGATTGGACTCGGGATATCTTCGAAAACCATTCCGCCTCCTCGTAGTTGGAGGCGTGAAGGCTGGGAAGTGCTTGCCCGTTCTTAAATTTCATGGCAAGGGGGATGGCGCGAGCGGAGATGTAGAAGAACTCTCGCTTCCACGAGCGAAGACTGCGCTCGGTTGCGCAAATCTTCAAACCCTTAATCCGGTTATCAACGTGTACCACCCCTGGATGCACCTCCAAGTGTAGAAGGTCATCAGGCGGTCAACATAGGGCTCAATGCCCAGAATCCGGCACACCCACTCGAAGTGCCGAATCTTGGCAATCGCCATCGGGTGCACCTCGGTCAGGTGCACACCGTGCCTCTCGAGGACACGGTAAACAAACTTTGTCAATGGGAACCTAAGATTCCCATAAACAAAGAATGCAGCATAAACCCCGATCTTGCCTCTGGGGGCATCATACACCGTCTGGTGGGGTTCAGGAAACTCAGGCTCGAGAGACTCGAGCATGAACTTCCTGACGATGTACTGATACAGATCGCCAGGCAGAGCACACTGGCACTCGCCAGCAGTACTCTTGTCATCAGCTGTAGATTCGAGATCACGAGACGACATCTTGCAAAAAGAAAGAAGAAAACGATTTCAAGAGAATGCTCGACTGAAAGATGAGTATTCGCCGGAAATCGTTCTTAAGATGAAGAGAAGAGTGAAAGTGTGGATTACAAAGAACCCTCTCCCCCTTTATATACTAATCGCAATTAATGCGATGAATTTAATGCGGAGGAGAGAGAAATCGAAGGTGCAATGAAACTATGACACGTGGCAAAAAGCAAGCTGGCAACAGCTGTTGAAAGGACGCGTACCATTAATTTCGCGGCCACGCGCCCGAAAACTCGCGCCCACGTGCCTGAAAAAGCGTGTGGAATGACCATGTACTGTCACGTCACCATAACTTCCTGCACGTCCTGACACAGTCAGAAGAAACCGTCGCACGACGTTTCAGAGGTTTGGACTGTTCTTATCTCTTCGAATTTCAAAAAAATTCAAAAAAAGATTCAAAAGTAGGCGGGAAAATACCCCTTACCTTGGTAACCAAGTAACCATAAGACGGGTGCGGGTACAGTGTCAAGGCAAAACCCTTCACATACTTAGCACCCGCAGGGAATTGTCACCAGGAATACCTTGGTAACCAAGTAACCATAAGACGGGTGCGGGTACAGTGTCAAGGCAAAACCCTTCACATACTTAGCACCCGCAGGGAATTGGCACCAGGAATACCTTGGGAATAAAGTAACCGTAAGACGAGTGCGGGTACAGTGTCAAGGAAAAACCCTTCACATACTTAGCACTATGCAGGGAATTCAAACCAAGAAGGATCTTCTGGGCCATGCTTGCGGAAACGGGAATAACATCCCCGCATGACGGGAACGTTGAGAACTATATTGTTTGAAACTCCAAGATGGAATTGGTGGTTTTAGCATAATTGATCACTATGTTGAAAACTATCAAAACCCCATGGAGAATCCACACAAGTGGGACTCAACGTTCCTGACTTGCGAGAAGGTTACAAACCTACCCGCTTCATACCCTAAGATCAAGCAGAAAAGTCGGGAATTTCTGCGTGACATCAGGAAAACCGCGGGGAGAATCACCACGGAAAACCTAAGATCTAAACCCTTTTCAAAACCCCTTGCTAAGTCCAAAAGTTCACCTCACTTATTAATAATTCATGAGAAGAACATTGGACTGGGGGGACTTGAAGAGGTAGGTCCCAGCAGAGCCCAGTTGGACCCGCAAGACTCACCTTGAACAGGGACGTCTGCGCAACGACCAACTGCTCCAGCAGGACCCACCATGCTCAGAGAACCTTACGCGCAGTACGCCAGCTGTACCCGCAGGGAAAGCCTCCCAATGGTGAAGTACCCCGCCTGTTCCCGCAGCTGCGGATACAAGCCATCAGGGAAGGCTACCCGCACTAATAGCAAGGCTACACGCACAAGGTATTAGCCACTTCAGTAGTCACATGAAGGAATGAGCAAGGCAGGAATACTCCCGCCTAAATGAGCCAGTCCGTATGCTTCTGGAAGATCTTTCGTACTATACCTACTAAGGTATGGGCGGAACAGACAATTTGACCAGAACAGCCCATGAACCAATCACAGGGTGACAGCTCACCGACAACAATACGAGGAGGAGCACCCTCTAGTACTGTTTGTCACTATTAGCCGCTGCCTACTCACCAACCCTTACGATGGGACGTGCGCAGCCTACAGTTGGTGGAACAGTGCGTAGCCGGCAGTAAAGGAACAGTGTATAGCCGACCTTTACTGTTGGCCGTAGCCTATCCACCAACCAGCATGGCCTGTGCGTAGTCCACTGTTGGTGGAACAAGAATACTATTCAGCCGGCTGTACCTTCTAGGAAACCTACCTTCGGCTATAAATACTCCAACACCTTGGAATGGTAAGGACAGCATCTGATATCTCAATCTTATCTAGCAATCTCTTAATATACACTTATATTCAGAGCAATCTAGTCTGATTCTCACGCCGGAGGGTGGTCACAAGGAGGAACCCCCCCCTTCTCAGTGACGAGCTTACGGTGTCTGTTTTGCAGGTCTCCTGAAGAACAAACTTCTCTGCTGGACCTCATCCTCGTGGGAAACATTACTTAACCCCCAGATTATCTATAATCTGCCCGTGGGTTCACTTAGTGTTTCTTCAATATGGTACTTGAACCAGAAGCCACCAATGAGTTCTACAAGTAATATATTTTATCTTTGATTTCTTCAAATTTGTAAATTAACATGTTCACCTCATCAGTTCATTTATGTTTATTTTGTTAACAATATAAATGAACTGTTGTAATTCAATTGACATTAAGGATTCAGCTATTGAACAATTGCACTGCTGTAGATCGCTTGCCATTAATGATTGTTTTGACTGCACTTAGGGGTAAACGACTAGGCGAGCCTAACGATTTAAACTGATAACGATCATATGATTGAAACAGGAAAAAAGAGCACTTTTATTTTGTAAAGAAGACCGAGCGATTCTCTGAAAATCGTGTGCCATCTCAATTCATGGAGCGAATGAACACACGCAATATCACAGTCGGTTTCTTCTCGCTGGAGTTAAGCTGTCAAAACCATCTTCGTGTTACGAAAGTTCATCGGATCCATCTCGTTGTTCTCAAATTCTAGCGGGTCTATCAATAGCAGAAAAACCTCTTACATGTCCATAGATCAAAACCTTAGAATAACTACACATTCGACCACTGTAAACGATCGTTATGAAGGCGTGAGCCAAGACGATATCGGAGTATCTAACAGAGACATTTCCCGGATGGCATGTTGAAGAGTTTTTGAACCCTACTTTTTCCCACCTGTACGGATTGTTTGAGGTTGGTTTTTATTAACTTTTTGATTATTAAACTATTAGTTATGATTTTAATAAATATAAGATATAAAGATTCTAAAGGGAAAGAGTGATTGGTTGACAGTGTCCATTTATGGGACATGAATCTGACGACAATGGAGATTTGGGTTCTTTAGACTGTATGCTATGGTGAGGGGCATCGAAGCCCCTCCACAGTGCCACGTCAGCGTCACGTAGGTACCGGGGCTTCGAAGCACTTCTCCATAACGCCCCGCTATGGTTAAAGCCCCCTTAGGTGCCCCATTATATATATAAATGCATATGTATATATGTATGTGTGTGTATAGCAGGAAGAGAGAGAGAAGGCGCCGAAGAGAGAGAGAGAGAGAGAGAGAGAGAGAGAAGGCGCCGGTCATCCCATCCGCGCTCCCCCTCTCCGCCCCCTACCCACCGCGCCCCGTGGCGGTGTAAGGCGCCCATCGCGCCCCAAAATCGCCCATGAGGGCGCCCATAGCGACCAGCCTTATGGTCACATGAAACAGTTCATTTATGCTTATTTTGTTAATAATATAAAAGAACTGTTCACATGAAACAGTTCATTTATGCTTATTTCATCACATGTTATATTTGTTGGATAATTATTGCAATTACAAGGTACGAATGGTTAACAAGTTTGACTTTTGTTGTTGACTTTTATGTGAATTTGTGATCGCTCTTGGTATAACAAATCATGGTTATTATTTATGTAGGTGATTGGAACTTACATGCTGGTAAGCTGGTTTACAAGCTATGGCCGTGCTAATCGGGTCCGACAGAAAAACAACTTAACAAGGTTAGAAGTTAGTTAGATTGGTAATATGACAAAATAGGTTTAGGTTCAAATGGGTTGTGTTTAGTATGTGCTGAACCGGGCCAGGTAAGATAAAGTTTGTAAGAATTGGAGGTTCGTTTGAAACGTGCCAGATTTTGCATTTTGCTTTCATCTGCAGAGGCATTCAAAAGCAATGTGGTTGTTTTATTTTGTGTTTCTTGAGTTTGACTAAGTGGTACCGTGGTCATTGTATTTTGTAGTTGGTGTGTTTTACTTTAAAAGCCAAAGTAGTGCAATGGTTGTTTTATTTTGTTGTTAGTGTACTTGACTTTAGACGTCAAAGTAGTACGTTGGCTGCATTACGTAATTATATGAAGTCATTAGGTCAGTTTCTGCTGTCCATAGATCTAGCATGTACCCATGTTCCCATAGACATCCTCTCAATCACATCGACATTAGTGATCGAGTTCAGAGGTTAGTGCACTTTTATTTTTTACTTTCATTTACATCATGTGTGGCTCTAACACTGTATGATACTCAAATTCCACAATAAAAAAATGATGGCAGAATGTCTAATTACTGCTGCACTTTTAGGATGCCCAACTTCACAATAAAAATATGGTAACAATGACTCTTTCTAAGAGGCCTGTGACTCCTTAGCAATGTGGAAGTTGCAGTATTGCTTAAAAAACCGACTTTTTTTATAGTATTCTTGCTAAACTTACTCTTTCTTTTTAGTTGTTTTTATTTCATAAAAAACTGACTGATTCGCTCAAGATCCTTCATAAAGTTTTAAATTTTATTATCCTATGTTTCTTTAATCCAAAAATATGCAGGTAAACATAGGATTAATGGCTCGATCTCATATAAGAAATGAGGTGGTTAGAATAAGACATGATTTTGATGGAGTGGTATGCCAAAAATCATTTGAAACTAAGTTCATAATGCTCAAAATCTAGATGGTTATTAACAAAAGTGAAATAACATACCCGGTGGGTTATTTGTGTGCTGAAGTGAGCTATTAGCTCTAGGGTTCTTTTATTTAATCCAAGACTATTAATTTTGTTCAGATTTGAGTGTTTTTGTTTAGTTATAAGTGTGACAACTTGGTTATAGTTTTGACTTGGCTTTGATGTTGAGATTTTACATTTTGAGGTTTTTATTTTAGTTTTTTATTTTTTCATCTCCATTCTTCACTACCAAATGAATAAATGAGTCATAATTAGATCTTGTGTTACTGTTGATGCTTGCTGCATATACAATGTGAGTGTTTTTGTATTACACAATGATATTATTGTAAGTTTTAGGCGTTAAAAAATATTATTTATTCCATTATTATGAATTAAATCATATTATTTCAAGTCTAAAAAGCTTTTGTTTGTTGGATGATTTGGTTAAATCTGTATGGCGGTTGAACATGTTAAAAAATTTGGAGAATTTTGTATGGCGTGTTGAATTTACAAAAGAAGTCTTAATCAACTATTTTGGATTTTTTATATCATGAAAGATACTGAATGGTATAGTAAATGCGGTACCTCCACTGCAATGCGCGGGCACTACCACTATTATGTATATATATATATATATATTTGTTGTTTATGCTTGATGATTTTATTTAGTTGATGTTTGGCTAAATTTTATGTGTGTGGCCACTGATGTGAATGTTTTGTTAACCCGCGACCGGGTCAAATAGAGGATAAAAATTTCGTATGCCGCTTTTGTGGGTTATGGTGAGGAGTCCCCTAACAGTTTAACTGTCCTTGGAGCAAGAGGATAAATTACTCGAGTCCTTGACTTCGTGATAAGAGACTTGAGGTGAGGAGGCCCGTGTTACGTGGTTGACTGAGGAATGATTATTTTATCTTATTACATTCGAAAGTCGGATGTTATTTAATTGATCGACTTCTAATAAATTTCATTTCTAAAAGCATGAACTCACTCAGCCTAAGCTGTCTTTGTATGCATGATAGATTGGTTGCACGTTAGATGGATGTTTTGATCACCACTTGGATGTTCTCGAGGCTACCCTGTATTTAAAGATGACATTTCTACCCGGCATTTAAAGATGACTTTTGACATTATTTGTAAAATGTTGGTTAAAGAATATGACATTTTATACTGAGTGATTTTTATGATATACAATTTATTTAACTAGACTTAAATTGTTTCGCTGCGTAGACTCGAGTTTTGAATTAAATAAAGGAACAATTTATTTTACATTTGTTTATATTCAATTTAGAATCACCCTGGGTTATTTGGAATTTGAGTTTGAAAGACTTCTGCTGTATGTATTTTGAGGTTAAATAATCTTGTCAATTTTTTTTAATTTTACGGTATGATATTCCAACTTGTGGACTCCCGGATTTCGGGGTCTTACATAAATCTCTCTAAAATGAAACATATTGAAATACGGTATCACTTCATTTGTGATTGTTACGAGAAGAAATTGATCACCGTAGATAAAATTCACACCGATGAACAAAAAGCCGAAATTTTTACTAAATCTTTTGATAAAAATAGATTTCAATACTTACCAAAGCTTAATGGTATTAAGAAAATGGGTGTGGGAATGAGAGGGAACCCGAGATAATGGATTCTGACTTCTAGTTAACCTTTTATCAGAGTCAAACTTTGTTTTTGTGAATATTTATCAAACATTTTCTTTTATAAAATCCAAAAATATGTTTTTGATTTTCGGGGGAGAAAGTTTGCGAAAACCCAGAAATATTATGAATTTGAATAATCCAAAAACATTTAAATATGATAAAATGTCAAAAACATTAAAAGTTGCTCCTCAAAATGAGTTTTGAAGTAAAAAGGGAAAATGATAGTACATTGATTATCTGGTCCCAAGTCCAGTAAAAAGTAAGCAAAAAGGCTGAGTGCTTAACTATATCAGTGTGTTGGTAGGTCTTTAAACAAACAAGTAAGAAAGTGTATGTGATATAAACATAAAACCAGCCTAATCTAGTGGATTAACATCTTGAAGCTTAGTTAATATTTGCTTTAAGAACCATAAAAGTCTAAAAGATTGTTGTGTGTGCATGCGTTCTTTTTATTTTATTTTGTAAATAAATTCAGCTTTGGACTTTTTCAGCGCGATAATACGGTATTATCCAACCTGATTGTTAAAGCTTTATACATCTACAATTTATTTTATCTTTTTATTTCTTTAAAATGGAACCTTATTTGCGTGTAGAAAGCCCAATCTTAATAACAAATTTTAACTTTCTGAGTTGTTTTGCTTTGTAGTCACAACTAATCAATTTGAGAAAATAGTGAAAAAGTATGCATGTGAAAAACTAACTATATAAGGTATACAAATTATGTCTGATAGGTGGGATCCACATATGACTCATGTTTAATTGAGCCAATTAAATCATATCACTGAAATTTCTGAAATATTGAAGGTTTAAGTGGACAACAATACCAATGACTGACATAACACCAGTCATAATAAAAGCTGAATATAAAATTATGACAGATGGGCAATTTGGTCAATATGATTCCCTGCTCAAACTCACCAAAATATGTAATTGCTTTAAATGTTTGTAAATAGCATGAAGTTCATTTGATTTACTGTCTTTACTGTTTTTCTTTAAAACCAAAAAGAGTTTATTTTTCTGGGTTATTTTCGATTCTTGATGATTGGAATACTATCTGTTGGGAAAAGATCTGCTGGGAATGATGAACCGAGCTTATGTTTCAAAATCATACCAAGTTTTTAAGCTAAAATGTGAACTGCTATATTCAATGTCATTAACTTGAACATGTTATACAGTATATTTTTCAGAAAAATGGGCAAATTTATGTTACTAATTTTTTAAACAACGCCATTAAGTTGGACTTGAATAAACACATGGGCGTGAATGTTCGTCTTTCAAAATTTTTTAAAATTGGATTTTTCCAACGTATAATTTAATACTTATACGACGCATAGCTTATGCGCTGCATAAGTATTAAACTTATACGCCATATAAATTTTGTACATATGCGGCGCATATGTCTGCCTATATATATTCATCCATGCCACATATGTTCATTTTCCCATACTTACACGCTGAAGTTATACGTTGTTTCCCTCCGCAATTTGAACTCAAAATCCTACTGTTAAGTTGCTCGATTTTGGTTAACTTGGTGATTGCATACCATTTTAGTTATTCAAGGTATAACTTGGTTCTTAACTGACTGATTTTTGTTTGAACAGGACTGACGAATATCTTTTAGTTAATTGGACATTAAGAACAAAGGGTTTTTGTTTGAAACATGTAAATAGTTCATATAAGAACTAGTATCGATCTAATACATATTATAATTGGATTTCAAATTGGCTAAAAATGATAGATCTAAACTGTTAAACCCTAAACAGAAAATTGATAAAGAAATCAAGTTCAAACATCAAAATTGGTTAACTCAATGTTTTAATCAGCCTTGTTAGGTGTTGATTCATGCTTTTGATGGTCAATATCTGTTGGAATGAGCAAATTGGTAGTTTGACTTGGTTAGTGCACATATAAATTACACGACGTGTAAGTTGTATGACTGATACGGCGCATAACATGTACGCGGAATATGTCATATAACTTATACGGTGTACAAGTTTAAAGCCAAACATATACATTGTCAAAAACTCATACGTGGCTAAAACATATACAGTCCATCAAATCATATACGTAACTAAACTTACATATTGTAAATACTTATACAGCTATTATGACTTATATGTTTCTATGGCTTATACGGTAATAGGACTTACACGCTTTAGTTAATATACGGGAAAACATGAAAAGACTTATATGGACAAAAGATGTTCTACAAATTTGTTAAATTTTTGAAAAAATTTCTAACAATAATTTACAATGTTTGTGTTTTCATATGGTTAAAGGGTCTAACAATACGGGTCCAAAGTACAACATCATGACATATCTGAATGAAGCAGACAATGGGATTTTAAAGTGATGATGTCGTTCCAGAAAAGATCCAGAATCTACAAAGCTATTTCAGAATACTGTGATCCGCACGAGCAGATTATCGAGGATTTACGGAAGAATGCACAAGATGGAGAAGATCGTATCAAGTTGAAGGTGCAAGGCAAGGATATAGTTGTTATTGAGGCTTTAATCCGACATGTGTTGGAGTTTGGTGACGAAGAGTCAGATCCGACTATGTTGGATGAACGTATGGTGTAGGGATGTATGATGAGAATGGGCTATCAGGAGTACTAAACACCATCTCTTACATGAAGACCACATTATCCAGGCCCTACAAGTATCTTGTACACATTATCGTTCGTTGTTTGGGGCACATAAAGGGTGGATATGACGAGATCCTTGACTATCTGATGAGCACGTTAGCAGCGTTGGGCTTAAACTTAAAGAACAACTTCTCAAGGATGGTTTTTGATAAAATGAAGAATAATTTTAGGAAGTATGCAAAACCTGAGGTTTGTACAACTGTTTGTTGAAGATAAATTTCCGGGAGTTAAGAAGACTGGAGAAATTTTGTTCTTAGATCATATGAGGGGGAATTCTTATGCTAAACTAGTGTCGTATAGTTAAAAGTCTGGAGCCGAAAATCCTAAATTTCGTGATTTATTGGGCACTTAAAGGATGAAGATTATGTTGCCCCGACAGACAATAAATGGAGAAATGACGGAAGTGACACAGATTGGGAGAAAGAAGATCATAAAATGGCATATTTCAAACCGTTCGGGGTTTGTAATAGATTTATCAAAATCAAGAGTGATATAGAAGTAGAGTCACAACAGCCAATGAAGAAACGTAGGAAGGGTGTAAAGAAGGAGGCTTTTACACCTGAAGTAACACATGATGTTGTATACTCTGCTACTTCTAACAAGGATGCAGAGGAGACTGAATCTGATTCAAAGGTGAGGATACAAGCGATGATGGATCCTCGTGGCAGGTTAAAAGCTAAACAGAAGAAGAAGAAAATGTCGTTTGAAGATATGTGGAGAGAATATCGGGAAAGGGTGTTCGGGATGAAAGATTGAAAACTTGAAGACCAAGACCTAGCAATATCCGAGGGGGAGTTTCTTGGTGCTTAAACGTTTATAGCTAGGTTCTTGCATGTATTAGCATAATCTTAAATGTCAAATTATGTAATAGGAGCACATAAGTCAACTATGCAACGCATAAGTTATGCGTCGTATAACATATGTGTCACGTATGTTTTTATGTCAAGTCTATACATAACTAGACTTATGTGTTTTTGTTAGAACTTTTGGAGATTGATCAGATTGTATTTTGCTTTGACATTATCATATCAAGTCTGTAATTGATTGGTGATGATATATATATAAAGATTTAATGTGATTCTTGTGTTTTTCAACTTCAATGGATTCCGCACTTTGAAATAATGGTAGATAATACTAACATTGATCCTACGTCACTACACAACGTTAGCGTTTGTCATCTTATAAAAATAATCAATTATAAGGCCTAACTTGTAGCTAAGGGGTATGTTCAAAAATATGAGATCGACTTCGAAGAGGTTGTGGCACCGGTGGCGAGAATCAAAACCGTTCTTTGGGAATGTATCCCGACTAAATTTCCAATGGAATCAAGCTTAAATTTGTGACATTCGTGATAAAACCAGATACACGTCAGTATATACAAGACAAATAAGCGATTAACCGCTTATTGCGTATCAAACAAACGATTAACCAAACGGGTCTGGTTATGACCCAGATATCTCGGGAGGCCATCTATAAGTGATATACATTTAATATAAGACAACCTGTTGATATTATAGCCTTAGTACAATAGCAAACTAGTTAAACGAAAACATACTCGTTTAACTACCCGTTATGACGTTAAACGCGAAGGTTAGTTCCAAAACAAGCATTGTATCATCCGTCAAGCCAAAAAAGACCTACAAAACACTTATTGGGAATGTTTTAAGAGATCCGTGAAAATATTTTCTGTTTTACAAAAAAATGGTATGTTTTTCTAAATTTACAAGAAATTGGCCGAAAAACACTCTTTTTCGCGCAGTTTTTCGCACCCGATACATTCTTCTCGCCAAAAACTGAACCCGAAATAAACTTGGACTTGGGATTTCACGTTTGGGCATACAAAACGAGACTAATGGGCCAAAATTAGGCCCAAAAGGGGGACCAACAAGCCCAGCCCGCCAAAGTGGACTAAAAAACCCCTTTATTATTATAATTTTTTTTTACTTTATATTAATATAAACCCAAGATATTTTAAGTTGAGTTTCTAGCAACTTCTGGACCAGAACCTGCAGCTCTTCAAGAAACTAGCCAAACCCTAAGGAGCTGTACTTACCTTATTTAGAAGCACACGAAACTGGAAATTGGATTAATAGAGCGAAAACGGACGAAAACCGCAAAGGGACTAAGTGATAGCAAGGGAAACGAACCCCGAGCTGACCTCACACTGAGTGCCTACAAAATCGTGAGTTTCATGACCCCATTCTTTAAACCATTTTATGAACTTTTGGGGTGAAAAGTGTGTTTATATACGTTATCTATCTGAAAATGGTTCAGAATATAAATTATGTGAACATTTATATATGAAAAGTCCCTACAAACATAATGATTGATTATGTACTGATGAAAGGTGATTAGTATTGTTGATTGATATATTAAATGGAGATAGTATGAATGACAAAACATAATGAAATTACACGTGACAACATGTTTATACAAACACGTTATGTAATGTTAAACATAACTAATTTGGGAAATAAAGTGGTTTGTAATGGCCATAGGGATAACGTGGTCTGTGATGATCATGGGGCTATTGTGGGCGGAAGGGGGCCACAATAGTAATGAACTAAAGGTGAGTATGGCCTATGAGCCAAGTTCTGCTGCAACTTACTAAACCAAAGTTGAGTATGGCCAATGAGGCAAGTTCTGCTGTAACTTACTAAACCAAAGTTGAGTATGGCCTATGAACCAAGTTCTGCTACAACTTACTAAACTAAAGTTGAGTATCGCCTATGAGCCAAGTTCTGCTGCAACTAAACAGACTAACTTGATTATGACATGAATGATAAGAAAATATTGTGATTATACATATTGTGGGCGGAAGGGGGGGCACAGTGATTGGTAACACGTGAAAAAAATACTATATATATATATATATACTATGTGGATAGGCATAGGAAATACTATGTGTAGAAAATACTAATTATTTGTGTATACACTGTGTAATGTTTGAGTTTACGTGGAACCATAGTGGGCGGAAGGGGGGCATAGTGGTTGATGTTACGCGAAACCGTTGTTGGCGGAAGGGGGGCCACAGTGGTTAATTGTACGTGAAAAACGAATGTACATAGTACGAACGAACAGTCACGATTCTATAGTAATTTCAAACGTATATCTTAACCTTACACACATAAATATGTACATAAAAAGATACAGATGTATCTATATAAAAACGTAAATACATTTTTACATACACGCGTACATGCAAACTATAACTATGTGGTACGCAAAACTGATTTCGTTAAAACTTATGAAACTCACCAACTATTCGTAGTTGACCTGTTTTTAACATGCTTTTCAGGTAATCAGAAAAGTGGAGTAATTGCCTATGTGTTACGGGTTTGGTTAGTGATCGATGCTGTTAGCATTTGAGTTTGTATTAAAGTAGTTGAAGATCTAGTTTTGATTGTATCACTTAGTTTGTAAAAGATGTTAGAACGATGTAATATATTGTAAATTAGTTAGTGTTGGTGCATTTTGTGACCGTCGCTATGCAATTCTGATCAGCGGAAACGAAGTACGAAGTTAGAACAACTTCGCCATAGGCGAAGTTGTAACAACTTCTGCCACAAACGAAGTTAGAACAACTTCGCCTTAGGCGAAGTTGTAACAACTTCGCCTACAGGCCCAAGCCCGTGAAGTTGTTTATATATATATATATATATGTGTGTGTCTTGTTTAGGTTTGAGTATCTAGAAAATTAGAGTTTTGTGTTACAGTTCAATTGTCTAGAGAGAAACCGACAGGGAGAGTCGTGTGGGACGGCCCGAGGTAGAGCTCACCTCGGGTCGGCCGTGTTTCTGTTTATGTTCGGTATGTAACGTGGTTTTGATTATTATATGAAAGGATCTGCAGATTCGTTTATCCCGTTCTTGTGTTTGTTCGTGTGTTTATGTATGTGTAACCGTGTTCTTCGTCTTCTACACCATTAAACGAGTCTAGGAGGATTCCGCACTCCTAGACCTCGTGCGGATCTCGTATCGATCGGCGACGCCCCGGGGGGAACTTACAAGTGGTGTCAGAGCCTTAGGCTCTTATGTTATGGTTCGAGATCTGCGATCTGGCACGTTTCTGATGCGTTTCTGGCCGAACAGCCGCCGCAGGCGAAGTTATGGGGTTCAGGCGAAGTTGTCGCTTAAATTTTAGGGTTTAGGCGAAGATATAAGGTTAAGCGAAGTTATTCACAACTTCGCCTACCTCACAAGTTCGCTTATCTCAGGCAAAGTTATCTGTCAGGCGAAGTTTTGGATAGGCGAAGTTATGGACAGGCGAAGTTAAGGAGGAGCGAAGTTGACTTTAGGCGAAGTTAAAAAAAAAAAAAAAGTGTTTGGAGTTTTCGTCTGTATGGCCAGGTGTACACGATTATTGTGAGACCGAAGACGTTGTTCCGTCAACGAGTGAAACTTGTTATCTCTTGGTCTTACGTGTGAACAAATACGTGTCAACTCTGGATATGGAGTTGAGGTTGTGAATGTGATATTGATTGAAACTGGATATTGACACATATTTGGGTGTTTGTGGGCAAATGAATTAGTTGTTGTTCGAGGTTGACCAACTGAAGAAAGTCAAATTGAACTGAAGGTTTTTGTCATTACTGGATTGCGGTCAGAGCATATTATTTATGTTATTTTCAAGGCGTTCGAGAATTGGATCCTGAAACGTGATGCTTATTTATTAAAGTGAAAATTCTGGAACAAGTTGGATTTAATCAGGAATTAAAGCGTTTATGTTCTTGATCGTTATCCCTGGTGATTGAAGATGCTTCGGATTAATTAATGGTCATGTGTGTTACAAGGTGGTTTTGTGATGAAATTGATCACTTGATGTTGAGTAGTTGAAGATTAAACCTTATCGTATGCCGACGTGTTGGTGAAGTTGTGGAGGGAGCCCAACTTCACGTGCTGGTGAAGTCAGAAGGACTCACGTGATTGGTTGAGATGATCAATTAGGCACGGGGATGCATGCATTTCAAAGACCTCAATCTATATAGTCGGAGAAGCTTACACTGAAGGGGAGATCGGATATGGAAGACGCTGGGTGATTGGTAGATTTGTGAAGCTACAAGACAGTTTCAGACACGGCTGGTTGAAGAGCAAACAGAAGATCATCAGTTAAGAGGGAGTCTGTTGGTGCATGTTTTGTAACAGATGATCTTTTGTGTTTGTTAGAATTGAGAGCAACGGTCAAAGGGGAGTCTGTTGGTGCATTTTGTGACCGTCGCTATGCAATTCTGATCAGCGGAAACGAAGTACGAAGTTAGAACAACTTCGCCATAGGCGAAGTTGTAACAACTTCTACCACAGACGAAGTTAGAACAACTTCGCCTTAGGCGAAGTTGTAACAACTTCGCCTACAGGCCCAAGCCCGTGAAGTTGTTTATATATATATGTGTCTTGTTTAGGTTTGAGTATCTAGAAAATTAGAGTTTTGTGTTACAGTTCAATTGTCTAGAGAGAAACCGACAGGGAGAGTCGTGTGGGACGGCCCGTGGTAGAGCTCACCTCGGGTCGGCCGTGTTTCTGTTTATGTTCGGTATGTAACGTGGTTTTGATTATTATATGGAAGGATCTGCAGATTCGTTTATCCCGTTCTTGTGTTTGTTCGTGTGTTTATGTATGTGTAACCGTGTTCTTCGTCTTCTACACCATTAAACGAGTCTAGGAGGATTCCGCACTCCTAGACCTCGTGCGGATCTCGTATCGATCGGCGACGCCCCGGGGGGAACTTACAAGTGGTATCAGAGCCTTAGGCTCTTATGTTATGGTTCCAGATCTGCGTTTTGGTGTTTCTGGCACGTTTCTGATGCGTTTCTGGCCGAACAGCCGCCGCAGGCGAAGTTATGGGGTTCAGGCGAAGTTGTCGCTTAAATTTTAGGGTTTAGGCGAAGATATAAGGTTAAGCGAAGTTATTCACAACTTCGCCTACCTCACAAGTTCGCATATCTCAGGCAAAGTTATCTGTCAGGCGAAGTTTTGGATAGGCGAAGTTATGGACAGGCGAAGTTAAGGAGGAGCGAAGTTGACTTTAGGCGAAGTTAAAAAAAAAAAAAAGTGTTTGGAGTTTTCGTCTGTATGGCCAGGTGTACACGATTATTGTGAGACCGAAGACGTTGTTCCGTCAACGAGTGAAACTTGTTATCTCTTGGTGTTACGTGTGAACAAATACGTGTCAACTCTGGATATGGAGTTAAGGTTGTGAATGTGATATTGATTGAAACTGGATATTGACACATATTTGGGTGTTTGTGGGCAAATGAATTAGTTGTTGTTCGAGGTTGACCAACTGAAGAAAGTCAAATTGAACTGAAGGTTTTTGTCATTACTGGATTGCGGTCAGAGCATATTATTTATGTTATTTTCAAGGCGTTCGAGAATTGGATCCTGAAACGTGATGCTTATTTATTAAAGTGAAAATTCTGGAACAAGTTGGATTTAATCAGGAATTAAAGTGTTTATGTTCTTGATCGTTATCCCTGGTGATTGAAGATGCTTCGGATTAATTAATGGTCATGTGTGTTAGATTCTGTCAAGGTGGTTTTGTGATGAAATTGATCACTTGATGTTGAGTAGTTGAAGATTAAACCTTATCGTATGCCGACGTGTTGGTGAAGTTGTGGAGGGAGCCCAACTTCACGTGTTGGTGAAGTCAGAAGGACTCACGTGATTGGTTGAGATGATCAATTAGGCACGGGGATGCATGCATTTCAAAGACCTCAATCTATATAGTCGGAGAAGCTTACACTGAAGGGGAGATCGGATATGGAAGACGCTGGGTGATTGGTAGATTTGTGAAGCTACAAGACAGTTTCAGACACGGCTGGTTGAAGAGCAAACAGAAGATCATCAGTTAAGAGGGAGTCTGTTGGTGCATGTTTTGTAACAGATGATCTTTTGTGTTTGTTAGAATTGAGAGCAACGGTCAAAGGGGAGTCTGTTGGTGCATTTTGTGACCGTCGCTATGCAATTCTGATCAGCGAAAACGAAGTACGAAGTTAGAACAACTTCGCCATAGGCGAAGTTGTAACAACTTCTGCCACAGACGAAGTTAGAACAACTTCGCCTTAGGCGAAGTTGTAACAACTTCGCCTACAGGCCCAAGCCCGTGAAGTTGTTTATATATATATGTGTCTTGTTTAGGTTTGAGTATCTAGAAAATTAGAGTTTTGTGTTACAGTTCAATTGTCTAGAGAGAAACCGACAGGGAGAGTCGTGTGGGACGGCCCGAGGTAGAGCTCACCTCGGGTTGGCCGTGTTTCTGTTTATGTTCGGTATGTAACGTGGTTTTGATTATTATATGAAAGGATCTGCAGATTCGTTTATCCCGTTCTTGTGTTTGTTCGTGTGTTTATGTATGTGTAACCGTGTTCTTCGTCTTCTACACCATTAAACGAGTCTAGGAGGATTCCGCACTCCTAGACCTCGTGCGGATCTCGTATCGATCGGCGACGCCCCGGGGGGGACCTACAGTTAGTAATGTTTCTTTATGAACAATGTATTTGATACCAGTTGTATCTGTTACATTTCCGTTTTACGCTTATGCAAATTGCTTAACGGGGTGTGACAAAAGTTGTCAATGGAAGATGAAAATCCGAAGGCTGATCCGACCAGTTATAGGAAAATTATTGGAACCTTGCGGTATTTAACTCATACGAGACCCAATTTGAGCTACTCGGTTGGTTGTGCAGGTCTATTCATGAAATCACCAACTTAAGCTCATGCTCAATCGGTTAAATATATTCTCTTTTATCTAAGAGGTTCACAATACTTTGGAATTACTTACTTGAGAGACGAAAACTGTAAGTTACACGAGTAGAGTGATAGTAGTCACGCGGTGGATATGGATGATGGTCGGAGTACATTGGGTTTGATTTTTTACTTTGGTACATCACCGATGTCATCATGTGAGGCTCAATTTATGACAGCTACATCAGCTGCATGTCAAGCCTTATGGCTTCGAGGTTTGCTGTCAGAGATGACCGAAGAAAAGGAAGAAATTGTGACGTTGAAAGTGGATAATTCATTGGCTATTTCCTTGATGAAGAACCCGGTTTTCCATGGGAGAAGTAAACACATCACCACACGATACCATTTCATTTAGGAGTTAATCTAGAGAGAACCAATCATGGTGGAGCAGGTTAGAGGATATTTACAAAGAGTAGACATCCTTACAAAACTTTTCCATGGTTGAAGTTTAACGAGATACGAAGCGTCATTGGTGTCACAAGATTAGGAAGTGATTGTTAGTATAATCTTGCATTATAGCAGGGACCTAGTTGTCGTACTTGCAAACGTAAGGGGTTTTTGATTTAGTTTTTATCCTATCCTTGTCTAAAAAGTAATTGTATGGTTATAAATAGGGTTATTTGTAATCAAGTAATTATAACTATAACAATGATAACAATCAATACAGTTGAGATTGAGACTTGAAATCTTATTGTCGATACCAATTGAAGACGATAAGATTTCAAGTCTAAACTCAATTGTATTGATTGTGATAACATGGGTACCCCTACCCACTCACAAAGAGAAGCTTACAAAATAGGAAAGCTTAGGAATAAAGAAGCAGTAGGCATAAGCTGCTAGGCAGGGAAGCTAGAAGCTTCCCCCCACAAGATACCTAAGTTGACCAAAAGGCTGACGCCTGCCATAAAGTAATAGTAACTACAAGACAAACAAAAGCTGGACAAGAGTTGTATAGAAATGGTATACACTCAGTCTGCATAAGCTGAAAGTAAAGCTGACTCCTTCCCTTTAAGAAGCTTAAGCTTCCCCAGAGAAGCTTACGACTGTCTATGAAAGGAACATTTCAGCCTGAGGTATTCTCCATTCTCATTAACTTTATTCTCTCTAAACTCTCACTTTATACTCCAACAATCTTTTCATCGTGTCATATCACTGATTTTCACGCCGATGGTTGATCAAAGGAGACCCCCTCCTACAGTGAGACTAACCAGTTGTGATTTCTTTGATTTTTAGCAGGTAAAGAAGCTTTGGTAGGAATACACTTTTGTACCTCCATACTCTTGTTGTTAGATACGTCGTTGTAGCAACAAGTGGGGCCCACCACGGGTTGCGCTACTTAGAACAAAGATTCCGGTAGTTTCAATTCCATTGTTCTCAATTATTGTTCTTTCATGGCTGAAATGAGTAATCTCGGCAAGAGTATACCTCCAAACGATGATCGGCCAACTCGTCATAATCTTTTGAGTTCCAAACACCCCTTCGACTAGAAGTGGAATCTTTTCTCCAAGGAGTGATTTTTTACTTCTGGTGGAGAGGATAGATATGTCTCCGGAGGGTGTTAAACGTAACATCCTCCAGCTCAAGGAGCTGATGAACAATTATACTTAGGTGGAGCGAGCTAAGGCTGTGAAAATAAGGCTAGATTATTCCGAGGAACCTGAAGTCACGTCCCCCATGCTAGGTTGTCACGCCCCTACTAGCAAATGCGGAAGGGTAAAACGGGAATGCAACAGATACCTCTTGTAGAAACCACATTGTTTGTAAAGAAACATTGCAAATCAATTTACATTATATTACATTATTCTATCTTCTTTGGAAATCTAGGTGATACAAAACAAAACCAGTTCATTAACTGTCCCACTCCTTACTAGTACATTTGTATCTATTCACATAGCATCGATCACATTCCAAAACAGGTAGCACATTATCAATTCATTTCAACTTTAGTATACCTGAAGAGCACGTTAAAACAGGTCAACTACATATAGTTGGTGAATTTCACGAGTTTCAAGAAAATCAGTTATGCATAATCACAAGTCATAGTTTGTATATACGCATATAAGTATGTATGCATGTATGTATGTATGTATGTATGTATGTATGTATGTATGTATGTATGTATGTATGTATGTATGTATGTATGTGATGTAAATATGCTAAGCTAAGTGAAGCATTGACTGTTCGTTCGTGCTGCGTGCCTCCGTTTCCACATTACCAAATTATACAAACATGCTATGTAGTGTTAGACATAGCTACTTGGGGCATGTTATGGGCAGAAGGGGAGCCACAGTGGGTTATGTGTGACACGGAAACCAGGCCAATTCCGCTTGGGTTTCTGAAACCAATAGTATTATTCACAAGCCACTGGCTTGAAGTTAATCACTGTGTTAGTGGGGACTTTCATGTGTTAGCACTTAGATAATTCACATCATGGTATCAGGTATTCAAGTATAAACAACATGCTTTTCACCTCAAAAGTTTGTAAAACAGTTTAGAAAGAGGGGTCATGAAACTCATGGTTTAATTGTTATTTAGTACTGTATCAACTCGTGGTTCTTCGCACTCGGTAGCACTTAGTCCCTATAATCAATATTATAATAATATTAATATTTTAATATTATTATAATATACTAAACTGGGCTGTATATCTAGTATGGGTATAGCTGTCATGCCCAGAACATGTCAATCGGCGATTGTGATGTTGTTCAGTGTCAAATATTCAAAACCGATCTTGGCTCAGTTTCAGCGTTTCACCCGTAGAGCCAAGTTGATCGTTTACGCGTTTAGAAAACAGATTTGACCACATAACATGGGTAAAGGTGTCGGTTGATAAAATAATTAAATTTATAAAGAGAAATCATATATTAGATGTCTGAATTCTCTACGGGGCTCAATTTCGTTTATCCAGTCTGGTTTGGAGAAAAATGCGCACAATCCTTCCGAATTGTCTAGATTTCTGATAAAAAGTTCAGTTTTAATCAATTAACCCGAAAGTATGATTTTTGATCACTCTAGATGTTCTGATATTCCAGCAGGTTCGTTAATCAAAAACTTGTCGGTTTTTATCATAATTGAATTTGTTTAAATTTCAAATTAGCACAACTAATCATCCGTTTATCGTTAAATGATGAAAATTTATGCACTCACTAATTAAAATATGTAGATTTTTATAAAAATATTTCTAGAATTATTTGCTGATTTAATAATTTATAAAAATTCTTTTTATTTGCTATTTTTAATCCGTAAATCGTCCGTTTATACCAAAAGATTTCCGAAAAATCTGATAAATTTTCTGAGTGATCCAAATAACTCCTAAAATGGCCTGTAAAATACTCAGAACTTAACAATTTTGTTATGATACGACCATAAAAACGACCATAAAAACTCGAAAAAACGCGAATCAAGAAAACATATCTAGGGTTCTCCAAATGACAACTAATTTCATGTGTGATCATTATTCCATACCTGAGTTCTCCAAAAAATTCCATAATTTTACAAGCAGATTAAGTATTTTTCCCAAATAAACGCACCCAAACGGTAGTAAATTCGCTCTCAGATTGTCGGAAAATTACCTAATTTGGACAACGACTCATTCATATGGTCCCTGATGTCCCTGTGAAGTTTCATAGGCTAACAACAAGCACGTCACAATCGAATCTTAAATAGCCCCTAAATGAGTGTTTCGATAATACCTTGAGGTTTTCGATCGTTTCAATCCTTTTTCTCACTTGTCCCGGTTTTTGGCCTTCTAAGTAATGTAACTATAGGTCCTATATCATAAAACCAAGCATGTATCATCAATATTCCAGCCTTAAAACATAGCTTTCTGTTAGGGTTTCAAATCGAACTTTAGAACCGGAAAAACGCGTTTTAAACCCTCTAATTCGTGTTTATGGCCAAAAAACTTATCAAATCAGATTCCTAACCAAGTTTATGATAAAAATATGTTTATGGACATTTTTTTGGGGGGTTTTGCATGGTTAGAAGTAATTTTTGGTAATCAAACTATGTTTTTATGTAATCAAACATGTTTAAACAAGCTAAAAAATTGATCAAAATGGTTTTTACCTCTAGGGTTTGGCTGGAAATCTTATTAGTAGAGCTTAAGAAGCTACAATGGAATGATATTTTGTGAAGTTACTTAATAAGGAAGCTTGGTTTGATAATTATATAACAAGGGTGTTTGGTCCATCTTGGCGGCTGGCCTTTATTGGGCCCCCCTTGGGCCCAATTTTAGCCCATTAATCTCGTTTTGCATTCCCGAACGTGAAATCATTAGTCCAAATTTATTTCAGGTTCGGTTTTTGGCGAGAAAAATATATCGGGTACGACAAACAGCGCGAAAATGAGTGTTTCTCGGTGCATTACTTGTGAATTTAGAAAAACATACTAATCAGTTTTAAAGATCCAAAATATTTTCAAGGATCACTTAAAATATCCCAAATAATTGTTTTGTAAGTCTTTTTTGGCTTAATGGATGACACAATGCTTGTTTCGTAACTACATTTCGCGTTTAAAGTTGTCACACCCCGACTAGCACAATGCGGAAGCGTAAAACGGGAATGTAACAGACACTTCTGGTATCAACAACATTGTTTATAGAGAAACCTTACAAACTAATTTACATTATATTACATTGATCTATCTTCGTTTACAAACTAGGTGTTACAACAAAATATGTTCGTTAAACTATTTTATTCATACTAATAACCTTGCGTCTATTCATATAGCATCAAGCACGTTCCACGATAGATAGCACAGAATCACTTTACTCCAACTTTCCTAATCCTGAAAAGCAGTTTAAAACGGGTCAACTACTAGAGTTGGTGAGTTTCACGAGTTTCAAATGAATATTCACGTGTTAACACTTGTAATTATGATATAAGTATGTATGTATGTAAATGATGTAATTATGCTAAGCTATAGTGAAGCCTTGACTGTATGTGCTGCGTGCATCCATTTCCCAAGCTCAATCAACCAATGTGGCTCCCCTTCTGCCCACAACATGCCCCGGTAGCTATGTCTAACACTACATAGCCTGTTTGTATAAATATATGTAGGACTCGTTATGCCAAGACACATATTATTATTGATGTGGCTAGTATGTCATGATCCAAGTCGGGTCATACCCAATAACAAGCTAGACAAACACCTACAATATTTGGTTATATATGATATGATCATAACAAATAAATATTAATACTTGAGTTATTTGGAAAGGGGTTTCTAAATACAATGTACTTGTGAAATGAATAAATCATATGGATGATTTATATTTTGAGAAAGAAAGCATTCCATAGTGTTATTTAAATGGTTAAGTAACAATATGTGAAAATGTTACCTTGCATGAATACCTATAATATACTTATTGTGTATAACACAATGTAAATGGAAAGGTATAATAATAATAATAATAAAGAAGGAAGGGGCCGACACCCCCCCCCCCCTCTCTTTTTCTTGCATTATTTTATTATTATTTTTAAACTAAGTGGGTGCATGCAAGCCTTTCTATTGGATGATGGTGTGGTGCAATAATAAAACAAACACCTCTCTTTCTCTTTCTTACAACATACAACACAAGTAACAAAAAGGCAATAGAGGAAAAATCCTCTCAACTCTTCTTTCTTTCTTGGTGATTTCGGCCAAAGGAAGGAGCAAGAAGGAAGTGCTTTCAAGTGTAAAATCCTAGCTTAATCAAGGTATATTGTCGGAAGCTTGGGGTATGCAAGCTTGAGGACCTTCCCTATGAAGTTCTTGCCTTCCATCCATCCTCTCCTTCACCCGGATTTGATTCTCTTGAAAGGTAGCTTTAACATGCATGTACTTTTAGTGACATGCATGTGTTTGATAGTATGTATTTCGTATTTGGATCCGGGCTTGGGTTTTGCACGTGTAAAATTGGTTTTATACATATCAAATTAATAAGATTTAAAACTTATATCCGCTGCATTTTTGGTAAAATTGGGATTTTATCACTTTGATAATCTTGTTAAAACCCAACAATTGCATCAACAGCCGCTTATACGGACGTATGCTTCATTAGACCAAAAATTTTCGGGTTTATGGTGGGGCTTTACCATATGGCCAAAAATTTTGGGGGTTTTGGTTACCCCATGGTTTTCCAAGGTTATACTTTACATGCATGTGGTAATCTTGAAAAACTAAGTCATTTGGATGATTATTTGCGTTGTTTGGACAAAACCTGGAACTTTCGGTTTTGTCAAGTTTGGCCGATAGTTTCAAGGGGTCAAGGGGAACCATTTGGGTCTTGTGTTATTGCATATTTGGATATGTAATAGATGTTCATAACCTAGCCATGGCCTTGTCTTTGGTTGAATGTTTGTGTTGATTGTTTGTTCATTCAAATGGTTGTTTGTTCATTCGATATGGTTGTAATATTTATTTGGGTTTGTAGTTTATTCATTTCAATTGGTTTCTAATAATAATAAGTAGATTAGATGCATTTCTTTTACTAGAGAAAAATGTATTAGGATATATTTTTGTAAAAGAAGATGCAAGGAAGGAAGCCCAAATGAAATTATGGAGACCACAACACGGGGGTGAACACTTGGAGCATTTGGATGCGGGATCAAGTGGGAGTTCACCGACACAAGCACATCTCCTTTTGAGTCCCTTAGGAGAGACCTTTTGACACACTTGTCTTCGGTCAACAAGTGTGGTCAACATTAGGAGACTATGGTTATGAACTTGTGGTTGTGTATGTTTTATGCTTGCATGGTTGATTTACTTTTGTTTGTATGTTATAACAATTTGGATTGTTAACTACTTAAAATCAACAACTAGCATAAAATTGGTTCCTTAGAAATCGTTAGGTAATAAAAATGGGTTTTATTAATAGGAACTTTGAAAATGGGTTTTTCAACTAAGTACCATACATTTGAATGCATGCAAATAAAAGGTACATAAAAAGTTTTCCAATCTAGAATTTTGAAAACTAAATCCCTTTTATAAAATAAGTTGAACACCATCCTTTTATACGACACTCGAATCACTTGGGAAGTCGGTGTGGGATAAAGGTCACCTAACCGCATTAGAGGAAACTTATGAGTTTGAGGTGGGTTTGCCATATTTGTGAGATAAAGGTCACCTAACCACTTGTATGTGTAAACTCACACATGTGTGTAAGTAGGACAACTTAAATTGGAAACCATGTGAATAGGGTCACTGATATGGTCTAAATAATACATATTTTTATATAAATTTTTCCTATACTTTTAATGGTTTATGAGTTTGTTTTATTAAATAATACTCGATCTTGTTTAATATTTAAGTTTAAGGATTTCATAAGATAACAAGCTAAAAACGAGTAAATATATTCCATGATGATAATTATTGTTTGGTTTTTATAATTTATGGTAATGAAATAAATATAATATCAAAACCACGCACTGTGGTTGTGGACTTAAATTCAACCCATATTATTATTTCTAACGAAGTGAGTCGTAATATAATTTTAGAAATATTAAACAAAACAAAAATAGTTATTTGTTTTGTTGAATTGCATACCAGGGATTCAAGAGCCAAGTATATAAAAAAAAGAGAGAAAAAGCCTTGGTTTGTAATAGTGGGTTCAAGAATTGTGAAGTGGGCAAGCTTAATTATTCTGAGCATATGGTAGACAAAATCAAGAATGAAGAAAGGACGAGTTACTTTGGATGGGGCCCACAAATTTGATTGTTGGGCTTTTGTTGAACAAATGATGCGATATAAAATATACATATTATTAAATAAATATTTCATACATTTTTAATACTTTTGACCATCTTTTTATCAAATGCTACTCTTAATTGATTTATTAGTGGGTTTTAAAGTTTTATGAGACAACAAGCTATTTGGAGTATATATCTAAAACTTGAGAAAAAGAGTAAATCGGTTCCACATTACTAACTTACTGATCCGGTCATTTTGTATAAGTTCATATGATCAGTACATTACGTGACCGTTAATTTGCATTCTTATTATATTTTATGGTTTCTTTTATATATATAATAAGTATAAAGTTTTAAAATAAAATGAAATTGAAGGGCCTAATAAAAAATGCTTGAATATTACGTACTGTTGGATTAAAGAAGTTTTAATAAATTATTTAATTTAATGTGTACTCCATAATTATATTGTCTTTCAATATGTATCCAGGTGTCAACAAGGAAAACAATGTCAACAAGGAAAACAATGTGATTGGACCAAAGTGAGTTAAGTAAATTTTGCACATGCCATAAATTAATCTTATTTGTGGGCTTGGTGGGCTGCCAAAAAGAACATATTATATATGTGCAAAAAAGGGGATTGACCAGAAGCCCACGGACGAAAGAAGGCCGACTACGAAGAGGAGCAGAGGCTTCGATCAAAGAAAAGCAAAGAGATAGAAAGCAGTTGGTTCGAGCAGTGAGGGTGTAACGCCCGTTAATTCCGGTTTCAAGAATTAAAGCGTGTAGAGTATGTATAATTCTCAGGATTTATCCGACGTTTCTCGGGAGCCTTTACGACATCCCAGTACGTTAAAGAACCTAACATTTCCTTCCATTTTGCCTTACACTTCAATTTGGAGGGACTTGATGTAACTATTTTATTATATCATAAAACAAATTAACCTAACCCTAAAACCCCATTCTTGCGGCCAATCTGAAGAGAGACCCCCCCTGCTCGAAAATCTCCTTTCCAGCCGTGTTTCAACCGTAAAAACTTCAATTCAAGGTCGGTTTTATGATTCTCCATATTTTTTACACCTTAATTGATCATATTAGCGCGCTTATTGGTCGTTAAGGTTGAGTTTTGATGATAACAGTTTGCTGACAGATTCGTATACGTTTATTGTAGGGTCTGTAAAGCGATGACAATCCATTGTTTTTGATCGACTCTTGATTCCATCATGTTCTACTTTGAGTCTAGTTTCCAGAAAGGTATAATACGTAATTTTTGGACGAGATTTGAATGGTTTTTATGAATTTATAAAATCGAGTGTCAAAGCTGATGCGGGATGACGAATTCTGGTCTGTCTTCCCGACGTCATAACCTTTTTTCGACAGGTTCAAATTGGTTGGTTCCACTTCTGGAAGTTAGTATTTTGAGTTAGGAACCAAACCCAATTAGAATCATTTAATTTGTCTAGGTAATTATTTTTATAAAAATAAAACCATTTTGTTGCGCACTGAAATAGCTGCACATACCTTTCTGTGTTGGAGGAATGTTTATGAATTTTGTGTCCACTAGAAAAATATGATAAAAATATTTTTATAAACCTAAGACATTTACTAAATTCTGGTAAAAATTTAATAATTTATTTCAAAGGTTATCCTATATAATTAAATCCATCTTCGCATGCTAAAATCTGCACGTTTTACTTGTTATTGATCGATTAGTTCGTTTTAGGCTTAACCGGTGGATGTTCTATTGTGTTCTTGTCGGGGCTGTTTGAAGTGAGTTTTTGCATCACAATCTTCTTGTCCCGTATATCATACTTAAAGATCATGTTCATAGGTGTTCGTTAAGTTGATCAACTAGTTGTAGTTTGATTGTTATGTTCGGTTGTCAAGAATTGTAGTTTGGCGCGTTTAACGCGAGGGTTGAAGTGATTAACGACCAATTCAGCTCGGGGACACTTGGTTTGATGTACGGGCTGTTCAAAATTCATTTTTATAAGTTATGGGGCAGAATAGGTTGTCGGTTACTCCAACGGGTTGGTACAACGCGCAATTGTGTTTATTGAATAGTTGGTGTGTTGTACTTGCGGGTTACCGACCCATTTGACTCGTGTGGCTTTGTGTGGACTTGTTGGCAGTGATTTTATCATAATGGGTCCACACGGGGCTGAGTTGGATGTTAACGGCCTAAACGACTCCTAAACGCGCGTGTTAGTGTCACCTAGTGCTCCCGGGGGCAAATTGGGAATTCTTTATTCCCGGGAGTACCTAAGGGTCGTTTTGGTGAATGTGAGACCTCGGGGGCTGTTGTGATTAAGTTTGATGAGGTCGAGGGTTTAGGTAACTCGAACCATGTTAGAACATCTCGTAGGATAAACGAGTCATCTTGACGTCATTAGTATTGATTGAATGTAAACCGACAGGTGTTTGAGTTTTGGGATTTCTTAGGGATTCTCTAGCTCGTTATGAATCCGCGTCTTGTGTCAGGTGAGTTCTTGATGCCCCGTTTAACTCTATTAAGTTTTGGGCTAGCATGCAAACCTAAGCGATTTTACTTGATGAAATGTTTTAAACTATTTTGCATAGGCTTGCTAGTATTGGTAGGCCTTGGAATGTTATAGAATGTGTGTATGTGTATATATATATATATATTAGAATGGCCAATATTTGGCGAATGTTGTAGTCATCTCGACTACTGAATGTTGCGTATGCCTACTTTGTGTTTGCATATGCTGAATGTTACGTGTTTGGGCTGTACGTTTTCTCGGCCCTGAATGTTATTATTGAATGTTATATATATATATATATATATAGGAATGTACGTATAAAGATGTTCATACGTAAGGATGATTATTTATTGAATGTGATAACCTAACTGATGTAATTCCGTTTATAGTTTTAAAACCGTTGGAATGATTATTAAGACTTTTGTTACTTATTTAAAACTTGAACTCACTCAGCTTAAGCTGACTTTGTGTGCATGTTAGTGTGAGTTTCAGGTTAGGAAGAGGAGGCCTTATCGTTTGGACGTGCACGAAGCTACTTGGACGGTAAAGGGCATACGGGATTTGAAGATTTTATTATTAAACATTTATTTTTAAAATTTTTTTTATTAAATATAATTATGTTGGTTTTGGGCAAAATTCCCGGGTTTTGGGAACTTATTCTGTTATTTACGTTTTCCGCCGAATTATACTCTGTGATGTTTATTTTAATGAAAAGAATTGTTTTTAAGTTTAATTATTTTTACGAGTGTTTTGAATGATTACCAACTGTGGGGTACCCGGGGTTCGGGGCCTTACAAGTTGGTATCAGAGCTATGGTTCGAGGGATCCGAGTATCCCCGAATGCTTGGACTCGAACTGTAAGAAAAAAACTAGTATGCCCACCGCGAGTAGCTGCACGCTAAGAGGCAACTTTAAATTATTTAGTCATTCCTTTGAATTTGAAAGTTTTCAGTATGTGATTAATTGTAAAGTGTTAGATAGAATGCTAATGTGGTTAGGGGCAGGGGGTGCTTAGGACGGGCTGGTGAAGTAAACGACTAATAACACTTGATCAACGTTATTAGCAGTTTACCCTTACCTTCCATGTTTTAAATACCACTTGTGTCTGACTATGTTAGGGTTCCGTCTTTGTAGGGATAGGATTTTGCTAACTCTCGAGTCGTTAGCGTTAAAGTTTATCTTATTCCCTAAATTCTCCTGTTCGTTTCCCATCCCCTCGACCGCTTTGCGCGTAATTGTTTAGCTGAGGCGTAGCATACTGTCACTCTGGGTTCCTTGGTACTTGACTGCTTAAATTCCTCGCTCCTTCAAGAATGTATGTGCAACTGTTTAGCTAAGTAGGAGCGTAATGTTATCCCATATACCTTTCTACTTGATGAATTACCGGCGTCAGTCTTGTTTGATTCGGGCGCCAGTAGAAGTTTTGTGTCTACCGCTTTCTGTTCCTCGTTGAATAAATCACCCGAGCGCGTAGTCGATGTGTTTGAGGTTGAGGTCGCCGTAGGAAAATCTGTTTCCGTGTCTAGGGCTACCGTCGGTGATGTTCCTATCGTTCGGGATTTCCCGGATGTAATTCCAGATGATTTGTCAGATGTGCCGCCGGACCGCGAGGTCGAGTTCCAGATAGATCTTGTGCCGGACGCAAAACCCGTTGCTCGAGCCCCTTATCGCCTAGCGCTGAATGAAATGAAAGAACTGATAGCCCAGTTGGAAGACTTGCTCGACAAGGGCCTCATTCGACCGAGCATCTCACCTTGGGGTGTCCCGGTCCTGTTCGTTAAGAAGAAGGATGGTAGCATGCGGATGTGCATTGACTATCGTGAATTGAACAAGCTCACTGTTAAAAATCGATACCCTCTCCCAAGGATCGACGATTTATTTGATCAGCTCCAATGAGCTAGTTGGTTCTCGAAGATCGACCTTAGGTCCGGGTATCATCAGTTGAAGATTCGGGAGGAAGATATTCCTAAGACTGCCTTCCGCATTCGTTATGGACATTATGAATTTCTTGTGATGTCTTTCGGTTTGACCAACGCACCGGCTGCGTTCATGGATCTTATGAACCGGGTGTGTAGGCCGATGCTTGATCGTTCGGTTATTGTGTTCATCGACGACATTCTTGTGTACTCTAAAAGTGAATCCGATCACGCCGGTCATCTCATGGAAGTGTTGGAGGCTCTGCGGAAGAACAAATTGTATGCGAAATTTTCTAAGTGTTCCTTCTGGTTACGTGAGGTTCAATTCTTGGGTCGTGTTATTAACCCGAGTGGTATTCTGGTTGACCCTACAAAGGTGGAAGCCGTGAATGAATGGGAGTCTTCTAAGTCTCCATCTGAAATCCGTGGCTTTCTGGGTTTGGCGGGGTATTACCGCCCCTTTATTCCCGATTCTTCAAAAATTGCTTCTTCATTGAGCAGGTTGACTAAGAAGAGTGTTAAGTTCGTTTGGGGTACTGAGCAGGAGGAGGCTTTTCTCGAGTTGAAGAACAGGTTGACGCATGCCCCGATTTTAGCTTTACCCGATGGCACCGATGACCTGGTGGTTTATTCTGATGCCTTTTATTAGGGGCTTGGGTGTTTTCTGATGCCGCAAGGTCGAGTCATCGCGTATGCATCGCGGCAATTAAAGCCTCACGAGGCGAATTATCCTATTCACGATTTGGAGCTTGCGGCCGTTGTGTTTGCACTTAAGTTGTGGCGGCATTATTTGTACGGTGTTCCTTGCGTTATCTATACCGATCATAAGAGTTTAAAGTATTTCTTCGAACAAAAGGAACTGAATATGCGCCAACGTCGATGGTTGGAGTTGATTAAGGATTATAATTTGTAGATTATGTACCATCCAGGTAAGGCTAACGTGGTGGCTGACGCGTTGAGCCGAAAGGAGAGACCGAAGCCGATTCATGTAAAATCTTACCAGCTTATCCTTAAACCCGATATTTTGAAGCAAATAGCCAGCGTTCAGAATGAGGCTTTGCAGGTTGAATGGATTATGACAGAACGTGTTTGGGGTCAGGAGAAATTGTTGGAAGACGTCGGTGATGGGGTGAAGTATAAGGATGGTCGTTTATGGGTACTGAAGTATGGTGGATTCAGAGATAAAATTTTGGATGAGGCACATAAGTCGCGCTATTTTATTCATCCGGGCGCGACCAAGATGTACCAAGATCTGAAAAAGAATTATTGGTGGCCTGCAATGAAGTTTGAGGTGGCCCAGTATGTGAGTGAGTGTAGCTATGACACCATTTGGGTAATTGTTGATAGATTGACCAAGAGCGCTCATTTCTTTCCGATCCGAGAGACTTTTAATTCCGAGCAGTTGGCCGATGTGTTTATTCATGAGATAGTTTCTAGGCACGGGATGCCGGTATCTATTGTTTCGGATAGGGATACGCTTTTTACCTCCAGGTTCTGGAAGAAGTTTCATGAGGAGATGGGCACCAAACTCCTCATCAGTACCGCTTATCACCCGCAGATGGATGGTCAGTCCGAGAGGACCATTCAAACTCTTGAGGATATGTTACGGGCTTGTGTTATCGATTTTGGTGGTAATTGGGATCGTCACTTACCGTTGGTAGAGTTCTCGTATAACAACAACTATCACGCCACGATTGGGATGCCACCGTTTGAGATGTTGTATGGAAGGAGGTGTAGAACTCCAGTCTGTTGGGGTTCCATTGGTCAGAAGCAGTTAGGTAGTTTGGAGGTGGTCGAGGCTACGACTGAGAAGCTTGATAAAATTAAGGCGTTTATGAAGGCCGCTCAGGATCGTCAAAAGTCCTATGCGGACAAGAGGCGAAGGCCTATTGTGTTCGAGGCTGGGGATCGGGTTATGTTGAAAGTTTCTCCTTGGAAGGGCATTATTCGTTTTCGTAAGAGGGGGAAGCTTAGTCCAAGGTTCATTGGTCCGTTCCGTATATTGTCCCGTGTTGGTGAGGTAGCGTATAGGCTGGAATTGCCTGATGAGCTCGTGGGGATTCATCCTACCTTCCATGTGTCTCACTTGAGGAAGTGTTTAGCGGATGAGGAGGCCCATGTGCCTCTTGGTGATATTGAGCTTGATAGAAAGCTGAACTACGTGGAGGAGCCTATTGCTATACTTGACCGTCAGGAGAGGCGTCTGAGGAATAAGGTGGTTAGGCAGGTGAAGGTGTAGTGGAGACACCGTAGGGGTTCCGAGGCCACTTGGGAGTCCGAAGGCGATATGATCAAGCACTATCCGCAGTTGTTCCTGTCGCATCGGGATTTTATCATAATGGGTCCACATGGGGCTGAGTTGGATGTTAACGGCTAAACGACTCCTAAACGCGCGTGTTAGTGTCACCTAGTGCTCCCGGGGGCAAATTGGGAATTCTTTATTCCCGGGAGTACCTAAGGGTCGTTTTGGTGAATGTGAGACCTCGGGGGCTGTTGTGATTAAGTTTGATGAGGTCGAGGGTTTAGGTAACTCGAACCATGTTAGAACGTCTTGTAGGATAAACGAGTCATCTCGACGTCATTAGTATTGATTGAATGTAAACCGACAGGTGTTTGAGTTTTGGGATTTCTTAGGGATTCTCTAGCTCGTTATGAATCCGCGTGTTGTGTCAGGTGAGTTCTTGATGCCCCGTTTAACTCTATTAAGTTTTGGGCTAGCATGCACACCTAAGCGATTTTACTTGATGAAATGTTTTAAACTATTTTGCATAGGCTTGCTAGTATTGGTAGGCCTTGGAATGTTATAGAATGTGTGTATGTGTATATATATATATATATATATATTAGAATGGCCAATATTTGGCGAATGTTGTAGTCGTCTCGACTACTGAATGTTGCGTATGCCTACTTTGTGTTTGCATGTGCTGAATGTTACGTGTTTGGGCTGTACGTTTTCTCGGCCCTGAATGTTATTATTGAATGTTATATATATATATATTTATATATATAAGAATGTACGTATAGAGATGTTCATACGTAAGGATGATTATTTATTGAATGTGATAACCTAACTGATGTAATTCCGTTTATAGTTTTAAAACCGTTGGATTGATTATTAAGACTTTTGTTACTTATTTAAAACTTGAACTCACTCAGCTTAAGCTGACTTTGTGTGCATGTTAGTGTGAGTTTCAGGTTAGGAAGAGGAGGCCTTATCGTTTGGACGTGCACGAAGCTACTTGGACGGTGAAGGGCATACGGGATTTGAAGATTTTATTATTAAACATTTATTTTTAAAAATTGTTATTAAAGATAATTATGTTGGTTTTGGGCAAAATTCCCGGGTTTTGGGAACTTATTCTGTTATTTACGTTTTCCGCCGAATTATACTCTGTGATGTTTATTTTAATGAAAAGAATTGTTTTTAAGTTTAATTATTTTTACGAGTGTTTTGAATGATTACCAACTGTGGGGTACCCGGGGTTCGGGGCCTTACAAGTTGGTATCAGAGCCATGGTTCGAGGGATCCGAGCATCCCCAATGCTTGGACTCGAACTGTAAGAAAGAAACTAGTATGCCCACCGCGAGTAGCTGCACGCTAAGAGGTAACTTTAAATTATTTAGTCATTCCTTTGAATTTGAAAGTTTTCAGTATATGATTAATGTAAAGTGTTAGATAGAATGCTAATGTGGTTAGGGGCAGGGGGTGCTTAGGACGGGCTGGTGAAGTAAACGACTAATAACACTTGATCAACGTTATTAGCAGTTTACCCTTACCTTCCATGTTTTAAATACCACTTGTGTCTGACTATGTTAGGGTTCCGTCTTTGTAGGATAGGATTTTGCTAACTCTCGAGTCGTTAGCGTTAAAGTTTATCTTATTCCCTAAATTCTCCTGTTCGTTTCTCATCCCCTCGACCGCTTTGTGCGTAATTGTTTAGCTGAGGCGTAGCATACTGTCACTCTGGGTTCCTTGGTACATGACCGCTTAAATTCCTCGCTCCTTCAAGAATGTATGTGCAACTGTTTAGCTAAGTAGGAGCGTAATGTTATCCCATATACCTTTCTACTTGATGAATTACCGGCGTCAGTCTTGTTTGATTCGGGCGCCAGTAGAAGTTTTGTGTCTACCGCTTTCTGTTCCTCGTTGAATAAATCACCCGAGCGCGTAGTCGATGTGTTTGAGGTTGAGGTCGCCGTAGGAAAATCTGTTTCCGTGTCTAGGGCTACCGTCGGTGATGTTCCTATCGTTCGGGATTTCCCGGATGTAATTCCAGATGATTTGTCAGATGTGCCGCCGGACCGCGAGGTCGAGTTCCAGATAGATCTTGTGCCGGACGCAAAACCCGTTGCTCTAGCCCCTTATCGCCTAGCGCTGAATGAAATGAAAGAACTGATGGCGACCTCAACCTCAAATACATCGACTACGCGCTCGGGTGATTTATTCAACGAGGAATAGAAGGCGGTAGACACAAAACTTCTACTGGCGCCCTAATCAAATAAAACTAACGCCTGTGACTCATCAAATAGAAAAGTACCTGAGATGATATTATACTACTACTTAATTACATGGTCAACACATACGATTTCAAAGGAACAATAAATTATAACGGTGGAATGAAAACTAAATAAGGAAAAGTACCTGAAACGACATCCGCATCATCCTTCGCCTCCTTCTTGGAGATGTTGAAGGCCCTTGCCCTGGCCTTCGGCTTCTCTTCCATCTTTCCTCTTGAGGAAGTCCCCTGACCGGACCCTCCCACCTTACTGGTAGGACAGTTTGATGATAAGTGACCGGAACCCCTACAGCGGAAACAAGTCAGAGTCGGACACTCGAAATGGGGGTGCCCAACCTTATCGCAACGAAAACAGGTGCCGGACCCACTCTTACACTCCCCCTTGTGTAGTTAGCCGCACTTCTTGCAATTACTGAATGTCGCGTCCCTCCTAAACTCAGAAGTCTCAGTCTTCACCCTTTTCCCAGACGAACTAAAATTGTTTCCCCCGGGCCGCTTACCATACGAATTAGTGTTCCAAGTCTTCCAGCCTCGGTCAGCGGTAACTTCTCCTTCTGATCATACAATGTACCTGCCAAGGTAACCACCGAGTGAAAGGAGTTCATGTCGGTGGTCACCACACCCCTACGAATATCCATCGGAAGGCCCTTCACATACTTCTTAATCCTTTTTGCCTCAAGGGTCACCAGATTGGGACATAAGCGAGCTATCTTGTTGAACTTTGGGGTGTATTCCCGATGTGTCATACTTCCCGTCTCCAAGGTCAAGAATTCATGTTCAATTTTATCCAATTCGTGCGAAGGGCAAAACTGATCGAGAACCAACTTCTTCAATCCATCCCATGTCATCCTCCTAATCGATCAATCACCCATAGCTTGCACCAGATTATCCCACCAACATAATGCCTCGGAACGAAACGAGGCGGTAGCATAAGTAACCAGGTCGTCTCCCATGCACTTACTAACTCTCAGAACGGCCTCCATCTCTCTCACCCACTGATGAGATGCCAAAGCATCCTTAGTACCATCGAAAGAAGTAGGGTCACACTTTTTGAAGTCCCCATACGAACAACCCCGAGTAGATACACTAATAGTCCGAACCTCGTCCTCATCCCCACTCGGTACATACACCTCTTCCTCTTCATCGACCAGTGTCTCCTTACCCTTCTTCCCTTTATCCGAACCTTTACCAACCAATGACTCTTCCATGGCCTTAATGGCCTCAGCAACGATCTCGAGAATGGCGCTATGGAGCACCTGGTAAACCTCGTCGGCGATAGCCGCGTGCATAGCAGGATCTAAGGCGGGGTTACCCCCCTCCTCAAAAATCGGGGTCTTCTCCCGCTGGGGAGTCGGAATCTCTCTCTCGGCTTTGGCACGTGGCTTACGACCATGGCCGCGAACACTAGGACCACCTCTCTTAGCAGCTCGAGTATTAACCATGACTTATCCCTACAAAGACAGAATTTTAACACGGTCAAGTACAAATGGTAATTAGAACATGTAAGGTAAGGGTAAACTGCTAATGATGTTGATCAAGTGTAATTAGTCGTTTACTTTACCCGCCCGTCCTAACCACCCCCTGCCCCTAACCACATTAGCCTTCTATCTAACACTTAAACAGTCAATCACATACCGGAAACTTTTAAATTTAAAGGAATGACTAATAATTAAAAGTTACCTCTTGGCGTGCAGCTACTCGTGGTGGGCATACTGGTCTCTTTTCTTACAGTTTGAGTCCAAGCATTCGGGGATGCTCGCATCCCTCGAACCATGGCTCTTATACCAACTTTTTAGGCCCCGAACCCTGGGAACCCCATAGTTGGTAATCATTCGAAACACTCGTAAAAATAATTAAACTTAAAAACAATTCTTTTCATTAAAATCAGCATCATAGAGTATAATTTGGCGGAAAACGTAAATAACAGAATAAGTTCCCAATACCCAGGAATTTTTCCCAAAACCCGGGAATTTTTCCTAAAACCAACATAATTATCTTTAATAACAATTTTTAAAAATAAATGTTTAATAATAAAATCTTCAAATCCCGTATGCCCTTCACCGTCCAAGTAGCTTTGTGCACGTCCAAGCGATAACGCATCCTCTTCCTAACCTGAAACTGACACTAACATGCACACAAAGTCAGCTTAATCTGAGTGAGTTTAATTTTAAATAAGTAACAAAAGTCTTAATAATCATTCCAACGGTTTTAAAACTGCAAACAGAAATACATTAGTTAGGTCATCACATTTAACAAATAATCATCCTTACGCATAAACATCTCTATACGTACATTCATATATATATATATAAATATATATATATATATGTATATAACATTCGATAGTAACATTCAGGGTCGAGCAAACGTACAACCCAAACATGTAACATTCAACACATGCAAACACAAAGTAGGCATACGCAACATTCAGTAGTTGAGACGACTACAACATTCACCAAATATTGGCCATTCTAAAATATATATATACATACACACATTCCTTAACATTCCAAGGCCTACCAATACTAGCAAGCCTATGTAAAATCGTTTAAAACATTTCATCAACAAAATCGCTTAGGTGTGCATGCTAGCCCAAAACTTAAAAAGAGTTAAACGGGGCATCAAGAACTCACCTAAGGTCAACGAAACACCAGCAACGAGCTAAGGACTCCCTAAGTACTCACTCACAAGCAAGGGCCTGTAAATTGTACGCAATGCGTCACTAAACTGGACCGTAAGAACACACTTGCCAAATGGGCGGTTCAAGCCCAACACTTTGGCCCGAGGCCCAACACTTTGGCCCGAGGCCCAACCCATACCCAATTACTTTACCACAGACCCTATGTCACACCCCGACTAGCACAATGCGGAAGCGTAAAACGGGAATTTAACAGAAACCTCTGGTATCAACACATTGTTTATAAAGAAACATTACAAACTAATTTACAATATATTACATTTCTTTGTTTTATTATTGCTTTACAGTCTAGGTGATACAAACAAAACTAGTTCGTTAACTATATGATCTTACTACTAGTATCTTTGCTTCTATTCTCATAGCATCAACCACACACCTTTGGGAAAGTAATAGATCACCAAATCATTCCGATTTAGGTACACCTGAAAAGCAGTTTAAAACGGGTCAACTACTAGAGTTGGTGAGTTTCACGAGTTTCAAGAAAACAGTAATGAGTATTCACAAGTCAACACTTGTAATCATGAAATAAGTATGTATGCATGTAAATGATGTAATTATGCTAAGCTACAGTGAAGCCTTGACTGTATGTGCTGCGTGCATCCATTTCCCACGCTCAATCAACCACTGTGGCCCCTTTCCGCCCACAACATGCCCCAAGTAGCTATGTCTAACACTACATAGCGTGTTGTATAATTATGGTCATGTGCAAATGGGGTATAGTCTCAGAAATACATGCCCGCTCCGTTTGGGTTTGTCAAACCAATAGTATTATTCACAAGCCACCGGCTCGAAGTTAATCACTGTGTTAGTGGGGACTTTCATGTGTTAGCACTTAGATAATTCACATCAATACATGTTTCAGGTATGTATATGTAATCAAACATGCTTTTCACCCCAAAAGTTCATAAAACTGTTTAAAGAGTGGGGTCATGAAACTCACGATTTAGTAGATAATCAGTACTGTATTAGCTCGTGGTTTGTTCGGTACGCTATCAGTAGTTCCTATAATCAATATTATAATAATATTAATATTTTAATGTTATTATAATCTCAATACTAAACTGAGCTGTATAACTAATCTGGGTGTAGCTGGAACGCCCAGAAAGTGGCAATAGGCTTAGGTTGTGATGTTGTTCAATGTCTATTACTTAAAACTGAACTTGGCTCAGATTCTCGTTTTCTCAGCTGGGCCAAGTTGTTCGTTTACGCGTTCAGAAAACAGTTATGGGAAAATAAGCTTAGGTAAATGTATTGGTTAATAAGATGATTAAGTTATAAAAAGGATCACATAGTGGGGTCCCGGATTAGCCACGGGGCCCATTTCCGTTTATTCAGTTTGATTTAAGAAGAAATGCGCACAATCCATCTGGATTGTCCAGTTTTTCATAGAAAAGTTCGTTTTTACTTAATTAGTCCAAAAATATGATTTTTGATCACTCTTGGTGTTTTGATATTCCCGTAGGTTCGTTAGTCGCGAACTTGCCGGTTTTTATAAAAACTGAATTTGTTTAATATTCAAATTAACATAATTAAATAACTGTTAATCATTAAATTATGAAAATTTAGCCACTTATCAATTAAAATATGTAGATTTTTATAAAAATATTTCTGGAATTATTTACTGATTTATTAATTTATAAAAATTCATTTTATCAGCTATATTTCTCCTGAAAATCGTCCGTCTACCCCAAACAATTTTCAAATATTCCACAAAAATTCCTGAATTCTCAAATCATTTCCCAAATCAAGCTGTATCAATTCCAGAATGTAAAAAGCTCGTGCGATATTCTTTTCGGCCCAAATTCGGCTATAAAAATTCACACGAACGCATATAAACAAAACACCTTTAAACTTCTCCAAATGATCCCAAAATTCATATGTGATAAAAATACATCAAATATGAGTCCCCAGAAAAATTTCATAATTTTTGAAGTATTATAGCTATTTTTCCCAAATAAACGTCCCAATTCGGTAATAAATTCGCCAAATATTCTCGGATAGTCGAAAAATTACCAAATTTTAACAGAGACTCATTGACATGGTCCCTGATGTCCCTGAAATTTCCAAGGCCTAATAATATGCACATCAAAACCTTAACCTAAATAGCCCGTAAGCGAGTGTTTCGGCATTACCTTAGCGGGTTTGGCTCGTTTCCTACTTTCTAATCAAGTTTTCAGGTTCTTGTGCTTCTATGCAAGCTAGATACAAGTCCTATATCACAAAAAAAGCAGGTTTCATCAATAGAACAGCCCTTTAACTTAGGGTTTCGGCTAGTGCACAAAAACGAACTTTTGAACCGTAAAAACGCCGTTTCAACCCTTTAATCCGTGTTTATGGCCAAAAAAGATCGTGATTCTGATTTGAAACTAGGTTTAACATCAAAGTATGTTTTTGAATGATTTTTGAGAGTTTTTCATGGTTAACTATGATTTTTAACAATCAAGACATGTTTATATGTTGTTTAAACGAGTTTTAAACGAATCAAAAATCGATTAATCGTAAGGTTTTTACCTAGTTTTCTTGCTGGTTTTGGCTCTTGAAGAAGTTCCAGAAGTTTTGTTTGAAAATATGTGTAAAAATATCTCAAATCTAGTTTATATGTGAAAGGAAAAAAAAAGGGGGTGGGGTGGCGGCTGCGACCGGAAGTCCATGGGCCCGCTTTGGGCCCATTTTGGCTCAAGTTTTTGATTTCTCAAGCCCAAATACGAAAAACCCAGTCCAAATTTAGTTCGGGTTCGGTTTTTTGCGCAAAAAATTTATCGAGTGCGTTAAACAGCGCGAAAAATAGTGTTTTTCGGTTAGTTTTGTGTAAAATTATAAAAACATACTATATGTTTGTAAAAATCAAAAACATTTTCACGGATCGCTTAAAACATTTCAAATAAGTGTTTGGTAAGTCTTATTCAGCTTAACGGATGATACAATGCTTGGTTTGTAACTATCTTTCGCGTTTAAATCTATAGCGGGTAGTTAAACGAGCATGTTTTCGTTTAACTTGTTTGCTATCAAACAAAGGCCATATTTCTAATGTTTTAGCTTGTATTAAACGTATATCACTTATAGATGCCCCCCCCCCCCCGAGATATCTAGGTCATAACCCGACCCGTTCGGTTAGTCGTTCGTTTGTTACACAAAAGGCGTTTATTTGCTTAATCGGTAAATACGTACTGAGATGTACCTTGTTTTGGCTCAAATGTCACACCCTAAAACCTTTCAATTACCCAAATCCACCCTACGATTATGGTCGGGGCTAACCATAATGCACAACTCACCCGTCGGTAATCAAATCGAGTCGAATGCGCGCGTAATAAATCTTAAAACCAATTGTGAAACAAATCGGCCCCAAATGGACCAAATTTCCATCTTAACCTTTTCATACATCATAATTATGTCACCCGAGTTGATAGGGTTGATGGTTCCTTTTTACAACTCTCAATTTAACATTTAAACGAAAATTCGCGCACCGCCGACCCGATTGATCAATCACCAACAAAATTAGCCCCGAGTATCAAAAAAATAATTTTCCCACAGCCCTTAGACTCCCCTAGGGCCGTGCAAACTGATTCGGTTGGTCATCCAATCGATTAACGCATCAAACTCAACAATTGACAATTCTACACCCGATAAACCCTAGTTTTCGAACTAAAATCAATTGACCGGCCTAAACACCTCCAATGGCCATGAAATTTTAATATGATGTAAATGCCATACCTGGGAATCCTTCTACACCAGAAACTCTAATTTTTATCTGCGGGAAGTGGTTCAATTGCACTTTGGCCGAAATCTGCTCAACAAAAAGTATCGGCAAAATTGAGCATCTAAACGATTAGGGGTGAACGAAAAGAGTGTTGGGGATCGTAGTTGTAACACCCGTCAAACTTCCGGTTTAATGATTTAGCGCGTGTAAGTATGTATAACTCTCGAGACTTAACCGACGTTTCTCGGAAGCCTTTACGTCATCCCGGTACGTTAAAGAACCTAACTCTTCCTTCCATTTTGCCTTACACTTCAATCTGGAGGGACTAGAGTGTAATATCTTATGTTATAACATAAACTAACCCTAGACTCCTTGTGCTGTTGCGATCGGCAGAAAGAACAAGACCCAAGATCCACGATTTTCCTTTTTGCAGCCAATTCTAAGCCTTAGAACTTTAATTCAATGTACGTACTACGATTCCCCAAGTCTTTGACACGTTAATTGATCCTTATATTGCGCATATTGATCGAAAAACGTCTTGTTGTAGGCTAACCGGGTGACTACCCAATTGAGCTTTTCTGGGGCTGTTTTGAGGAGGTTTTCGGATCAAAATCCCATTAGGTATGACATGTACATCATATTATAATTTCATGGCCAATGGAGGTGTTTAGGTCGGTCAATCGATTTTAGTTCGAAAACTAGGGTTTACCGGGTGTAGGATTGGCAATTGTTGAGTTTGATGCGTTAATTGATCGGATGACCGACCGAATCAGTTTGTACAGCCTAGGGGGGGGGGGGTTTAAGGGCTGTGGAAAAATTAAATTTTGATGCTCGGGGCTGTTTTGGTTAGTGCTTCGTTAATCGAGTCGGCGGTGCGCGAATTTTCGTTTAATTGTTGAATTGAGAGTTGTAAAAAGGAACCGTCAACCCTATCAACTCGGGTGACATAATTAGGATGAATGAAAAGATTAAAATGGGAATTTGGTCCGTTTGTGGCTGATTCGTTTAACAAATGGTTTTAAGGTTTATTACGCGCGTATTTGACTCGATTTGATTACCCTTGGGCCAAGTTGTTGGGCCTTGGGCCAAGGTGTTGGGCTTGAATGGCCCATTAGGCAAGAGTGTTCTTACGGTCTAGTTTAGTAACGCGTTGTGTATAATTTACAGGCCCTTGCTTGTGATTGTGCACTTAGGGATTTCCTAGCTCGTTGCAGGTGTTCGATTGATTTTAGGTGAGTTCATGATGCCGTTTTTACTCTTTTAAATTTTGGGCTAGCATGCACACCTAAGTGTTTTCCTACTGGATGAAATGTTTTTAAACTATTTTATATAGGCTTGCTAGAATAGGGTAGGCCTTGGAATGTTAACATATATACATATATATAAATTATTGTTTTGCCTCTATTTGGTGAATGTTGTAGTCGTTTCGACTACTGAATGTTGTGCATGCCTACTTTGTGTTTGCATGCGCTGAATGTTACGTGTTTGGGTTGTACGTTTGCTCGACCCTGAATGTTATACGTGAATGTTATATATATATCTTGTTATACATATATGGATGTATTTAAAGGATGTTTACATATGTATAAGAATGTCTGGTCTTCGGTAATGATGACTTAATGAATGTACTCTTTTATTTTTACTTTAAAAACTTTTGGTATGATTATCATAATTTCCGTTACTGATAATATTTATTTAAAACTTGAACTCACTCAGCTCAAGCTGACTTTGTGTGCATGTTAGTGTGAGTTTCAGGTTAGGAAGATGATGCCTTATCGCTTGGACGTGCACGGAGTTACTTGGACGGTGAAAGGCATACTGGAATGAAGAATGGTTTATGAACATTATATTTCAAAGGACTTATAAAAGTTATATTTAATTTGGTTTTGGGCAAAATTCCCGAGTTTCGGGAACTTGTTTCATTTTTCATGTTTTCCGCTAAATTGACACTCTGATATGTTCGTTTTAATGGAAGAAACCGCTTTCAAGTTTAATTATTTTCATAAGTGTTTTTGTATGAATACCAACTGTGGGGTTCCCGGGGTTCGGGGCCTTACAGTAGCACATACCTTGAACTACTTCTAGGAGCTTGGAATTGATCAAAAAGTCGAAGCAAAGAAGGGGGGGGGGGGGGGGGCTAGTCTACTTGCGCCGATCGGACAGCAACAACTAGGGGGGTTTAGGGTTTTTGGTTAATGTTATATTATAAAATATTTTCATTCTTGCCCCTGGAATTGAATAATAATGCACTTGGAAGAAATGTTAAGCGATTAGACGTACCGGGATGACGTAAGGGCCTCCGAGAACCGTCGAATAAATCCCGAGAATTATACCCACTCTACAAGCTTTAATTCTTAAAACCGGAATTAACGGGCGTTACAGCAGAACACGGCTCACGAGGCATATCGTCACATTACCAGGGGAGTCTATTCCAATTCATTAATTTATTTTTATTTTTTGCATAAGCTTATTTGTAATTTCCTTTTTCTCACATTGAGGACAATGTGAAATTTAAGTGTGGGGATGTGAATGATGTTTTTCGGCAAATATATATATATATATATATATATATATATATATATATATATATATATAAAATATTAAATTCTTTTTTAAAAAAAAATGTCTAAAAAATTTGAATAATGTCCTAAGAATTTAATGAATATTTTTGCACTATAATGGAAGATGATAGTATCATCAGAAATTGGTTTTTCAAACTACTAATAATATAAGATAATATAAAAGAAAGCATACTAAGCTTGGGATGTGTCGGTAGACCCAACTAGTTTTGAAAGGTTTCCTATTACATGTTATTAATAAACTTAATTAACCTTAGATTTTGTGGGTTCTCATTCCACGGGGGATAGTGAAGCTGAAATTCAATAAGGCATAGGAAATATTACCATATGCTGATTACCCTAAGGTGGTGATAATTGAATGCACGTTAAAATTAGCACGTCACTCCGTTTTATGAAAATAAATAAAGAGCGGTGGCGCCCCGCAAATCTTCAATTTTATATGAGCTTTAGTTTTTAGTTATATATTTATAGGTTAAAAATGCCTAAGTGCACAATAAAAAAAAAGAAAAAATAAAGAAAAGAAAAAAAATAAAAGTATTCCAATAATTGGTCTAAAAAGCAAAAAGAAAATGAAAAAGAGAAAGTTATGTAATGAAAAATGCCAAAGAAGCATTCTCAAAATTAGAAAAAGAGGCCAAAGTACACATATTAGACGAGACTGAGAGTTTACGTGTTACCAAGGGGATGACGACTCTGAGGATACACTATTGGGGCTCGAAGTTTTTAGTCAATAAATATTTTTTTAGGGAATATATATGACAAAGTCCAATAATATTTAGGATATGCTCGTACGACCTTACTTGACCTATCATTCATAATTCCATCTAAGTGTATTTTCTTCTTACCATTAAGGGGTTATTATCTTACGGTGATATGTTGAACTATTTTGCTTCAACTCAATTTTTAATTGTCTTTACTATGCTTGAGATGGAGTAGGTGAATCTTGACTCAAAAGGTGTGAGACCCATAGGTTTTTGATATCACATAAACTTAATTGCTAAATGTGCTTGGGGGCTTGATAGGCTGGTGGCTGGGTTTAAGTGGACAACAATATCGACAATCGCGGTTTTTACGATTATCTGAGCTTTAAGATAATCCATATGTTTTTAAGATCAATTTTTCCGATTATGATTCCATTGCAAATATCATTTTTAGGGACGTAAAAGGTTTAAATGTGGGGATATTTGATGCGGTATAAAATATACATATTATTAAATAAATATTTCATACACTTTTAATACTTTGACCATCTTTTTATCAAATGTTATTCTTAATTGATTTATTAGTGGGTTTTAAATTTTTATGATTAAAAAAGATATTATGGAATATATATCTTAAACTTGAGAAAAAGAGTAAATCGGTTCCACATTACTAACTTACTGATCCGGTCATTTTGTATAAGTTCATATGATCAGTACATTACGTGAACGTTAATTTGCATTCTTATTATATTTTATGGTTTCTTTTTTATATATTTAATAACTATAAAGTTTTAAAATAAAATGAAATTGAAGGGCCTAATAAAAAATGCTTGAATATTACGTACTCTTGGATTAAAGAAGTTTCAATAAATTATTATTTTAATGTGTACTCCATAATTATATTGTCTTTCAATATGTATCCAGGTGTCAACAAGGAAAACAATGTGATTGGACCAAAGTGAGTGAAGTAAATTTTGCACATGCCATAAATTAATCTTATTAGTGGGCTGCTAAAAAGAACATATTATATATGTGCAAAAAAGGGGATTGACCAGAACCCCACGGACGAAAGAAGGCCGACTACGAAGAGGAGCAGAGGCTTCCATCAAAGAAAAGGAAAGAGATAGAAAGCTGTTGGTTCGAGCAGTGAGGGTTTGGGTTCAACACCTACTCAGTCAAACATTATTACTATTTGGTTTGAATTTATTGTTTGAACCTTATTTATTTGTTTTGCTCTTGAGTATGGTTGTTGTCTAAATCCCTAGACCACCAAGGTTTATGATGAATTTTTGTTGACATTGGATTTTAGTTTGGATTTTGTTTTCGTTATGGTTTATGATTATGTAAGAGGTTTTATGTTATTCATTCGATGCATATGTGTGCTTAGGATTGTTTGGTGAATTTTATTGTTTCACAGTTTCCTTGGTGATTGTCTGTCATATAATAAGATTCTGTTAGGTCATCTACTATGTGTTTTTGACTAGTTTGTGGTTGATATGCATTAAAGCCATACGAACAATATTAATAAATCAAATAGACTTAAGTGTGTTGCTAATCTAAATAGCTAAGAGTTGTTAGATTATATGATAAGTCTTGGTTGTTTAAGATTGCCAGATTTAGTTCTTCGTAAGGAGTCCGTCTAGGTTTGATTTTTCAACTTTGTCTATTAATGTCGAATGAATTTATTAGACTGCCTTTGATTTCCGCGCTGTAAGGTAGGAATTCTTATAGAGGTACTTATCATAAAATAATTAGCGACCGTAAGCGAGTCTAATTAGCTGGTGTTTTTAAGAACTTAATAGAAATCCATAGGTGTCTTCTTGAGAAGGGTTAGGGGTCCTGTTCGGGTTTTCTTTAAGTGAATAATTTAATATCCCAGTTCCATAACTTAGAATTTTTCTACAATTAAATAATTGATGCATTAGGGATTCTAGCATAGGTGGTAGCTTGTCATCATTTGAATAAAGTCTAGATTTAAGTCATCTTTAAGTCTTAGTGATTAATTTAATATTAGTTTTTAGTAAACCCACTAATAATAATAAATAAATAGTCGTGTCTGTAGTTAAGTCTAAATTTAGCTAGTTAACGTAATTTAAAGTGTCATACGGACTTACTTAGCTGTACTAGAGTCAACCGGTTCACTTGCCGGTTATTAGTTTTAGTTAAGTTAAGAGTCTAGAATTATTACTTAGTGTCTAGATTAGCGTTTATTTAGTTAATAAATTAATACTACTTTTAGCACATCCACAAAAAAAAAAAAACAGATTAAAACCTTGAGATTTTGGGGACGAAGTCAGACGGGGCCCACCCCTTGTGGCCGGCTGGAATTTGGGTTCTTTCGGAAATCATCGGCGGCAATCAAAAGAAAAAAAAATCAAGGAAGCAAGCACACTAGTCAACAAAACATACGGCCAAAGAGTCAAGAAAGAAAAAGTGAATTAATTGGAAGCAGGCAGGCATCTGAATTAATTTAACCAAGCTAGTAGCTCAACTATATTTATTTGTTTTTATGATGAACCGTGATTCATATATTATCTTTGTTTCATAAAATATCGGCTAGTCTGTTATACTGCCTGGGTTTGGAGGAATACTTTTTAGACTCGTTTTATTTTCGGTTTTGGATTGTTTATTGATTGGTGCATGCTTTGGTAAAAGTTTTTATTATATTTGGTTGTGATGCGCATGCGTATTTGGTATTAATTTATGATTAATTTATTGTTCCATATGCGTCTTTGTGAAAGTCTTTCATGTATGGATGCATATTAGGTTGTTTATAACTAGTTTATGGTTTATTGTTAACGTTTACAATAGGAACGGTAATTGAGAGTTTGTAACGCCCGTTAATTCTGGTTTCAAGAATTAAGGATTGTAGAGTATGTATAACTCTCGGGAATTAACCTATGTTTCTCGGAAGTCTTTACGTCATCTAGGTACGTTAAAGAACCTAACTTTTCCTTCCATTTTGCCTTACACTCCAATCCGGAGGGACTAGAGTGTAAAATATTATGTTATAACATAAACTAACCCTAGCCCCCCCATAGCTGCGATCGGTAGGTAGAAGGAGACCCAAGACAACGATTTTCTTTTTTTGCAGCCAATTCTAATCCTTAGAACTTCAATTCAAGGTATGTCCTACGATTCCCCAAGTCTTTTACACGTTAATTGATCCTTATATTGCGCGTATTGATCGAAAAACGTCGTGTTGTAGGCTAACCGGGTGGCTGCCCAATTGAGCTTTTCCAGGGCTGTTTTGAATGAGGTTTTTGCATCAACATCCCACTAGGTATGACATGTACATCATATTATAATTTCATGGCCAATGGAGGTGTTTAGGTCGGTCAATCGATTTTAGTTCGAAAACTAGGGTTTATCGGGTGTAGAATTGCAAATTGTTGAGTTTGATGCGTTAATTGATCGGGTGACCGACCGAATCAGTTTGTAAAGCCCTAGGGGGGGTTTAAGGGCTGTGGAAAAATTATTTTTTTTGATGCTCGGGGCTATTGGGGTTAGTGCTTTGTCAATCGAGTCGGCGGTGCGTGAATTTTCGTTCAAACAATAAAGTAAGAGTTGTAAAAAGGAATCGTCAACCCTATCAACTCGGGTGCCATAATCTTAATGAATGAAAAGATTTAAAATGGAAATTGGTCCATTCGGGGCTGATTCGTTAATAAATGGTTTTAAGGTTTATTGCAAGCGCATCGACCCGATTTGACTATCTTTGGGCCTTGGGCCAAGTGTTGGGCCTTGGGCCAAGTTGTTGGGCCTTGGGCCAAGTGTTGGGCTTGAACGGCCCATTAGGAAAGAGTGTTCTTACGGTCTAGTCTAGTAACGTGTTGTGTATAATTTACAGGACCTTGCTTGTGATCGTGCACTTAGGAATTTCCTAGCTCGTTGCAGGTGTTCGATTGATTTCAGGTGAGTTCATGATGCCCCTTTTTAACTCTTTTAACTTTTGAGCTAGCATGCACACCTAAGTGTTTTCCTACCGGATTAAATGTTTTAAACGATTTATATAGGCTTGCTAGCATATGGTAGGCTTTGAGATGTTAATATATATATATATATATATATATATATATATATATATATATATATATGTGTGTGTGTGTGTGTGTGTATACATTATTGCTTGGCCTATATCTGGCGATGTTGTAGTCGTTTTGACTACTGATGTTGTGTATGCCTACTTTGTGTTTGCATGTACTGATGTTACGTGTTTGGGTTGTACGTTTGCTCGACCCTGATGTTATACGTGGATGTTATATATATATATATACTGTGATATATATAGAGATGTAATTGAAAGGATGTTTACATATACTTTTTGTATATGTATATATGAGGATGTTTAGTTCTCGGTAATTAGGATTTGATGGATGTACCCATTTTACTTTTTAAAACTTTTGGTTTGACTATCTTAACTATTACTAAAGATGTTATTTACTTAAAACTTGAACTCACTCAGCTCAAGCTGACTTTGTGTGCATGCTAGTGTGAGTTTTAGGTTAGGAAGAGGATGCCTTATCGCTTGGACATGCACGAAGCTATTTGGACGGTAAAGGGAATACGGGAACCGAAGTTTTACTATTAAACATTTATTATTAAAAGTTTTTATTTAAAGATAACTATGTTGATTTTAGGCAAAATTCCCGGGTTTTGGGAACTTATTTTATTATTTATGTTTTCCGCTGAATTATACTCTGAGATGTTTGTTTTAATGGAAGAAACCGTTTTCAAGTGTAATTATTTTCTTAAGTGTTTCGGATGAATACCAACTGTGGGGTTCCCGGGGTTCGGGGTCTTACAGAGTTTAGAGATACCTTATATTCTGCCACTTGAGAGACCGGGAGGTAATTAAGTGTCGTCTGTTTTGGTCTTTTGCGGGTTTGGGTAGTGATTGCACGGGAGTGAGTTACCCTAGGCTTGTTTAGATTCTTACAGATAAGAATTATAATCGAATTTAATAAGAATACCCATTTACGCCTTAGGGTATATTGTGATTAGAGAGACCGGGAGGTGATTTAATCTTTGGGTACCTTAGCAGAATCAGGTAAGGTGAGACCCGTAGGTGATCCGAACCAGTAAACCGTTGAGCTTTATATATTTTGTATATGTATGTACGAGAATGTTTAGTCTTCGGTAATGATGACTTAATGGATGCACTCTTTTTGTTTTTAAAGTTTTGTTATGACTATCTTAATTGTTATTACTGATATTATTTACTTAAAACTTGAACTCACTCAGCTCAAGCTGACTTTGTGTGCATGTTAGTGTGAGTTTCAGGTTAGGAAGAGGATGCCTTATCGCTTGGACGTGCACGAAGCTACTTGGACGGTGAAGGGCATACGGGAACCGAAGTTTTACTATTAAACATTTATTATTAAAAGTTTTTATTTAAAGATAACTATGTTGATTTTAGGCAAAATTCCCGGGTTTTGGGAACTTATTTTATTATTTATGTTTTCCTCTGAATTATACTCTGAGATGTTTGTTTTAATGGAAGAAATCGTTTTCAAGTTTAATTATTTTCTTAAGTGTTTCGGATGAATACTAACATTGGGGTTCCCAGGGTTCGGGGCCTTACAAGTTGGTATCAGAGCCTTGGTTCGAGGGATCCGAGCGTCCCCGAATGCTTGGACTCGAACTGTATGAAAGGTGACCAGTATGCCCACCGCGAGTAGCTGCACGTCAAGAGGTAACTTTAAATTATTAGTCATTCCTTAAAGTTCAAAAGTTTCCAGTATGTGATTAACTGTTTAAGTGTTAGATAGAAGGCTAATGTGGGTAGGGGCAGAGGGTGATTAGGACAGGCGGGTAAAGTTAACGACTAATTACACTTGATCAACGTCATTAGCAGTTTACCCTTACCTTACATGTTCTAAATGTCACTTGTACCTGACCATATTAAAATTCTGTCTTTGTAGGGATAAGTCATGGTTAACACTCTAGCAGCTAAGAGAGGTGGTTCTAGTGTTTGTGGTCGCGGTCATGGTCGTAAGCCACGTGCCGAAGCCGAGAGTGAGATTCCTACTTCCCAGCAGGACACCCCGATTCATGAGGAGGGGGATAACCTCGCCTTAGATCCTGCTATGCGCGCGGCTATCGCGGATGAGGTTTACCAGGTACTCCGTAGCGCCATTCCTGAGATCGTTGCTGAGGCCGTCAGGACCATGGAGGAGTCACTGGATGGTAAGGGTTCGGATAAGGGAATGAAGAGTATGTAGGTACATGACCTTGAGGAAGAGGAAGTGTATGTGCCGAGTGGGGATGAAGATGAGGTGCAGACAGTTAGTGTGTCGACCCGGGGTTGCTCGTATGGGGACTTTAAGAAGTGCGACCCCCTTCTTTCGATGGTACTAAAGATGCATTGGCAGCACATCAGTAGGTGAGAGAGATGGAGGCTGTTATGAGGGTTAGTAAGTGCAAGGGGGATGATATGGTGACTTATGCTACTGCCTCGTTTTGTTCCGAGGCACTATGTTGGTGGGATAACTTGGCACAAGCTATGGCTGATCGTTCGATTAGGAGGATGACGTGGGATGAGTTGAAGAAATTGGTTCTCGATCAGTTTTGTCCTCCGCATGAATTGGATAAGATTGAGCAGGAATTCTTGACCTTGGAGGCTGGTACTATGTCGCATCGGGAGTATACCACCAAGTTTAACAAGATGGCTCGTTTATGTCCCGATTTGGTTACTCCCGAGACCAAGAGGATTAAGAAGTACGTGAAGGGGCTTCCGGTGGATATCCGTAGGGGTGTGTTGACTACCGACATGAACTCTTTTCACTCGGTGGTCACTCTAGCAGGTACGCTGTATGATCAGAGGGAGAAGTTGCCGCCGCCCGAGAATAGGAAGACATGGAACTCAAATTCGTACGGCAAGCGGCCAGGGGGAAGCAAATTTAATCCGTTTGAGATAAGGGTAAAGACTGAGACTTCTGAGTTCAAAAGGGGTGCGGAGTTCGGTAATTGCAAGAAGTGCTGGAAGCTGCACAAGGGGGAATATAGGATTGGGTCTGGCACTTGTTTTCGTTGTGATAAGGTAGGGCACCCTCATTTCGAGTGTCCGACATTGACCTGTTTCCGCTGTAAGGGTTCGGGTCACTTGGCATCAAACTGTCATTCTAGTAAGGCGGGGGGGGGGGGGGTCCGGGCATGGGACTTCCTAGAGGGGGAAGATGGATGAGAAGCCGAAGACCAGGGCGAGGGCCTTCAATATCTCCAAGAAGGAAGCGAAAGAGGATGCGGATGTCGTTTCAGGTACTTTTTCCTTATTTAGCTTTCATTCCATCGTTATAATTTCTAGTTCCTTTGAAATCGTATGTGTTGACCGTGTAGCTAAGCAGTAGTATAATATCGTCCCAGGTACTTTCCTACTTGATGAGTTACAGGCTTCAGTTTTATTTAATTCGGGCGCCAGTAGGAGTTTTGTGTCTACCGCTTTCTGTTCCTTGTTGAATAAATCACCCGAGCGCGTAGTCGATGTGTTTGAGGTTGAGGTCGCCGTAGGAAAATCCGTGTCCGTGTCTAGGGCCATTCAGGGTTGTTCCATTTAGTTGTCTGGTTATAGGTTTCCGGTGCGATTGTATTTGATGCCGCTTGGTTGTTTCGATGTGGTGCTCGGGATGGATTGGCTCGCGAATGTTGATGCTCAGATCATTTGTGGTCAGAAACTCGTTCGTCTAAGGGCCCCGGATGGGACTCGAATTACGGTCTTCGGTGATCGGAATGTTGCGACGCCATATATTATATCCATGCTTATGGCTGGAAAGTTGATGCAGCGGGGGTATGGGGCGTATCTGGCGTATGCTATGAATGTGAATACCGAGGTGGCTACCTTCAGTGATGTTCCTATTGTTCGGGATTTCCCGGATGTATTTCCAGATGATTTGTCAGATGTGTCGCCAGATCGCGAGGTCGAGTTCCAGATAGACCTTGTACTGGGCGCCAAGCCCGTTGCCCGAGCTCCCTACCGCCTAGCGCCGAATGAAATGAAGGAGCTTATGGCTCAGTTGGAAGACTTGCTCGATAAGGGCTTTATTCGACCGAGCATCTCGCCTTGGGGCGCCCCGGTCTTGTTCGTTAAGAAGAAGGACGGTAGCATGCGAATGTGCATTGACTACCGTGAGTTGAATAAGCTCACTGTCAAAAATCGATACCCTCTCCCAAGGATCGACGATTTATTTGATCAGCTCCAAGGAGCTAGTTGGTTCTCGAAGATCGACCTTAGGTCCGGGTATCATCAGCTAAAGATTCGGGAGGAAGATATTCCTAAGACTGCCTTCCGTACTCGTTATGGACATTACGAATTTCTGGTGATGTCTTTCGGTTCTACCAACGCACCAGCCGCGTTCATGGACCTTATGAACCGGGTGTGTAGACCGATGCTAGATCGTACGGTTATTGTGTTCATCGACGACATTCTTGTGTACTCTAAAAGTGAATCCGATCACGCCGGTCATCTCAGGGAAGTGTTGGAGGCTCTGCGAAAGAACGAATTGTATGCGAAATTTTCTAAGTGTTCCTTCTGGTTACGTGAGGTTCAATTCTTGGGCCATGTTATTAACCCAAGTGGTATTCTGGTTGACCCTGCAAAGGTGGAAGCCGTGAATGATTGGGAGTCTCCTAAGTCTCCAACCGAAATCCGTAGTTTCCTTGGTTTGGCGGGGTATTACCGCCGCTTTATTCCCGATTTTTCGAAAATTGCTTATTCTCTGACCAAGCTGACTAAGAAAAGTGTTAAGTTCGTTTGGGGTTAGGAACAGGAGTTGGCTTTTCTCGAGTTGAAGAACAGATTGACGCATGCCCCGATCTTAGCTTTACCTGATGGCACCACGATTTGGTGGTGTATTCTGATGCCTCTTATCAGGGGCTTGGGTGTGTTTTGATGCAGCGAGGTCGAGTCATCGCTTATGCCTCACGACAGTTGAAGCCTCATGAGGCGAATTACCTTACCCACGATTTGGAGCTGGCGACGGTGGTGTTTGCACTTAAGTTGTGGAGACATTATTTGTATGGTGTTCCTTGCGTTATTTATACCAACCATAAGAGTTTAAAATACTTCTTTGAACAAAAGGAACTGAATATGCGCCAACGACGATGGTTGGAGTTGATTAAGGATTATGATTTGGATATTATGTACCACCCCGGTAAGGCTAACGTGGTGTCCGACGCGTTGAGCCGGAAGGAGAGACCGAAGCCGATTCGTGTGAAATCCTACCAGCTTATTCTCAAACCCGATATTTTGAAACAAATAGCCAACGTCCAGAATGAAGCGTTGCAGGTGGAATGGATTATGTCAGAACGTGTTTGGGTTAGGAGAAATTGTTGGAAGATGGCGGTGACGGGGTGAAGTATAAGGATGGTCGTTTATGGGTACCGAGGTATGGGGGATTCCGAGATAAAATTTTGGATGAGGCACACAAGACGCGTTATTCTATTCACCCGGGCGCGACCAAGATGTACCAAGACTTGAAGAAAAATTATTGGTGGCCTGCGATGAAATTTGAGGTGGCTCAGTACGTGAGTAAGTGTTTGACGTATTTACAAGTTAAGGCCGAGCATCAGAAGCCATTTGGGAAGCTTCAGCCGTTGGAAATACCTGAGTGGAAATGGGAGCATCTTACTATGGATTTCGTGACTAAACTACCTCGTACTCCTAGGGGTAACTATGACACCATTTGGGTAATCGTGGATAGATTGACCAAGAGCTCCCATTTCTTGCAGATTCGAGAGACTTTTAGTTCTGAGCAGCTGGCCGATGTGTTTATTCGTGAGATCGTCTCTAGGCACGGGGTGCCGGTATCTATTGTTTCGGATAGGGATACACGTTTCACCTCCAGGTTTTGGAAAAGGTTTCACGAGGAGATGGGCATCAAACTCCTCATCGGTACTGCTTATCACCCGCAGACGGATGGTCAGTCCGAGAGGACCATTCAGACCCTCGAGGATATGTTGCGGGCTTGTGTTATCGACTTTGGTGGTAGTTGGGACCGTCACTTAACGTTGGTGGAGTTTTCGTATAATAACAGTTACCACGCCACGATTGGGATGCCACCATTTGAGATGTTGTATGGTAGGAGGTGTAGGACTCCAGTTTGTTGGGGTTCCATTGGTCAAAAGCAGTTGGGTAGTTTAGAGGTGGTCTAGGCTACGAGTGAGAAGCTCGACAAGATTAAAGCATTTATGAAGGCCGCGCAGGATCGTCAGAAGTCTTATGCAGATAAAAGGCGAAGGCCTATTGTGTTTGAGGCTGGGGATTGGGTTATGTTAAAAATTTCTCCCTGGAAGGCATTATTCGTTTTCGTAAGCGGGGGAAGCTCAGTCCGAGGTTTATTGGCCCGTTCCGTATATTGGCCCGAGTCGGTGAGGTAGCATATAGGCTGGAATTGCCTAAGGAGCTCGCGGGGATTCATCCTACTTTTCACGTGTCCCATCTGAGGAAATGCCTAGCGGATGAAGAGGCCCATGTGCCTCTCGATGATATTGAACTCGATAGTAAGCTGAACTATGTTGAACAACCGATTGCTATTCTTGACCGTCAGGAGAGGCGTTTGAGGAATAGGGTGGTTAGTCAGGTGAAGGTGTAGTGGAAACACCGTAGGGGTTCTGAGGCCACTTGGGAGTCCGAAGTCGAGATGATAAAGCATTATCCGCAGTTGTTCCTGTCGCATCGGGATTCGGGGACGAATCCCATTGTAAGGGGGGTGGACTTGTAACGCCCGTTAATTCCGGTTTCAATAATTCAGGATTGTAGAGTATGTATAACTCTCAGGACTTAACCGACGTTTCTCGGAAGTCTTTACGTCATCCCGGTACGTTAAAGAACCTAACTTTTCCTTCCATTTTGCCTTACACTCCAATCTGGAGGGACTAGAGTGTAAAATATTATGTTATAACATAAACTAACCCTAGCCCCCCCCCCCATAGCTGCGATCGGCAGGTAGAAGGAGACCCAAGACCACGATTTTCTTTTTTTGCAGCCAATTCTAAGCCTTAGAACTTCAATTCATGGTATGTCCTACGATTCCCCAAGTCTTTTACACGTTAATTGATCCTTATATTGCGCGTATTGATCGAAAAACGTTGTGTTGTAGGCTAACCGGGTGGCTGCCCAATTGAGCTTTTCCGGGGCTATTTCGAGTGAGGTTTTTGCATCAACATCCCACTAGGTATGACATGTACATCATATTATAATTTCATGGCCAATGGAGTTGTTTAGGTCGGTCAATCGATTTTAGTTCGAAAACTAGGGTTTATCGGGTGTAAAATTGCAAATTGTTGAATTTGATGCGTTAATTGATCGGGTGACAGACCAAATCCGTTTGCACAGCCCTAGGGGGGTTTAAGGGCTGTGGAAAAATTATTTTTTTTTTGATGCTCGGGGCTGTTGGCGTTAGTGCTTCGTCAATCGAGTCGGTGGTGTGCGAATTTTCGTTCAAACGTTAAAGTAAGAGTTGTAAAAAGGAACCGTCAACCCTATCAACTCGGGTGCCATAATCTTGATGAATGAAAATATTTAAAATGAAATTTGGTCCATTCGGGGCTGATTCGTTAATAAATGGTTTTAAGGTTTATTGCACGCGCATTCGACCCGATTTGACTATCTTTGGACCTTGGGCCAAGTGTTGGGCCTTGGGCCAAGTTGTTGGGCCTTGGGCCAAGTGTTGGGCCTTGGGCCAGGTTGTTGGGCCTTGGGTCAAATTTTGGGCCTTGGGCCAAGTGTTGGGCTTGAACGGCCCATTAGGAAAGAGTGTTCTTACGGTCTAGTGTAGTAACGTGTTGTGTATAATTTACAGGCCCTTGCTTGTGATCGTGCACTTAGGAATTTCCTAGCTCGTTGCAGGTGTTCGATTGATTTCAGGTGAGTTCATGATGCCCCTTTTTAACTCTTTTAAGTTTTGGGCAAGCATGTACACCTAAATGTTTTCCTACTGGATTAAATGTTTTAAACGATTTATATAGGCTTGCTAGCATATGGTAGGCCTTGGGATGTTAAATATATATATATATATATATATATATATATATATATATATGTATATACATTATTGCTTGGCCTATATCTGGCGATGTTGTAGTCGTTTCGACTACTGATGTTGTGTATGCCTACTTTGTATTTGCATGCACTGATGTTACGTGTTTGGGTTGTACGTTTGCTCGACCCTGATGTTATACGTGGATGTTATATATATATATACTGTGATATATATAGAGATGTATTGAAAGGATGTTTACATATACATTTTGTATATGTATGTATGAGGATGTTTAGTTCTCGGTAATGAGGATTTGATGGATGTACCCCTTTTACTTTTTAAAACTTTTGGTTTGACTATCTTAACTATTACTAAAGATGTTATTTATTTAAAACTTGAACTCACTCAGCTCAAGCTGACTTTGTGTGCATGCTAGTGTGAGTTTCAGGTTAGGAAGAGGATGCCTTATCGCTTGGACGTGTACGAAGCTACTTGGACGGTGAAGGGCATACGGGAACCGAAGTTTTACTATTAAACATTTATTATTAAAAGTTTTTATTTAAAGATAACTATGTTGATTTTGGGCAAAATTCCCGGGTTTTGGGAACTTATTTTATTATTTATGTTTTCCGTTGAATTATACTCTGAGATGTTTGTTTTAATGGAAGAAACCGTTTTCAAGTTTAATTATTTTCTTAAGTGTTTCGGATGAATACCAACTGTGGGGTTCCCGGGGTTCGGGGTCTTACAGAGTTTAGAGATACCTTATATTCTGCCACTTGAGAGACCGGGAGGTAATTAAGTGTCGTCTGTTTTGGTCTTTTGCGGGTTTGGGTAGTGATTGAACGGGAGTGAGTTACCCTAGGCTTCTTTAGATTCTTACAGATAAGAATTATAATCGAATTTAATAAAAATACCCCTTTACGCCTTAGGGTATATTGTGATTAGAGAGACCGGGAGGTGATTTAATCTTTGGGTACCTTAGCATAATCAGGTAAGGTGAGACCCGGAGGTGATCCGAACCAGTAAACCGTTGAGCTTTACATGATATTTAGGGTTCTTTGGTATTGTTGGTGAGACCGGGAGGTGATCTAGCATACTTTAGTTATTCCTTAAGTTTCATATTTTTAGAATTCGGTTACCAATCATAAATCCAATTCCGAGAGTTTACGAGTTGACTAGTAGGATTCCTTGCCTAAGTAGTTGCTTTCCCCTATATAAGTTTCGTTCCAATTTTGTTTTCATGTCAGTTTCAATTTAAGTATTTTTTAATTTATATTTAATAATAAAAAAACACAAAAATCAATTAATTCAATTTAGTTTAATTTAGTCAGATTCTAGTTTAGGTGTCGCTAGTGTCCTGTGGGTTCGATATCCGGACTTCATTAGGCTTTACAACAGTCAATAGGTACACTTGCCTGTCTAGTGGTCTAGCATTAGGATAGTCTAGATTTATAAATTTAAAACTAGAGCGTCTAGGTTAAGCTAATATTTTATAGACCGTTTCAGCACATCAAGTTTTTGTCGCCATTGCCGGCGATACTAAGGCGATATTGTAACTAGCTTTGATTGAACTTAATTGGTTAATTGGACTTTTTGTGTCTTAAGTTGTGGTGTGTCTTATGAGTTTGTGTTATAGATTTAGCGTGTTTAGTTGTCTTTAGGATAATTTTGTTTCTGTTTTACTCTTTCGGGTCTAGTTAATATGTTTAATAGATCGAGTCAGTTTAGGAGTATTTTGTATAGAAGATGTTGGAAAGAGCTGAAGAAGAGGAACTGGAAAGAATTCGAAAACTAGAGGCAATAGAAGCCAGGCTTGATAAGTTGATAGAAATAAACAGACGCCAAAAATTAGAGGAAACAGAAGCTAGGCTTGATAAGTTGATCGAAATAGTTAGACTTCATAAAATAGAAGATCTAGAAGCTAGGTTAGAGGAGTTAAGAGCTAGATGCCGAATTGAGAGTTTTTCCTACAAAGAGCAGCAAGCCGTTTATGAAGATGATGAGGTTGTATGTGAGGATATCACTTTGGAACAAGAGACGATAATGGACGAATTAGTCCCAACTCCGGTTCAAGAAGAAGTTAAATCTACCGATCAGTATCCCATTGTTTACTTCTGGAGTGATGATGATGAGGGCGTGATAGAGGAGATGGAATTGAAGCCGGTGGATTACACGAATCTGAGTAAAAATGCTGTTGAGGAGTCACTTGACCAGATGAAAGATGACGAAGAGGAGGAGAATGCACCATCTTGGGAGGATGAGTTTGGTGAGTTGGTTGGTTTACCAGTTTATGAAGAAGATGGAGAATTTAACCCTGTAGGCGATCTAATCTACTTAGAGACACTAATCATGGGGAAGCCAGCAATGGAGATCAAGCGTGCACCAAACAAAAAGAAGAGGAAGTGGCAATGGATGAGGATCAGAATATGGTGGTAGTTGGGTCGCCACATCATACGAAGGTTAGCAGGTACGTGGAGGAACTAGATAATGGATCGTCACCGAAATCGGCAAAGCCACAGAAGAGAGCGCGAAAATGCTTGGATCGATACGTTTTGAGGGTTCAAAAATGGTACATCAAGAGTTATAGGACAACACTGAAATGCAAGAGAAACCATTTTCCTCATTATATGCCACGCATTAGGTTTGGTCCAGGTAAGTTTAAGTATTGGTGGTCTGACCTGTTTGATTGTTTAAAATTACTTGTTAGTTTCATTATGTGTTATTTGCTTAAAAATGATAGTCGGGTGGAACTAAACAGGTTAGACCGGGGTTGGATAAAAGAAAAACCTCTTGATTGAGATTTCAGGAGCGAGTCTGGCTGAAGACTCTTCTGTAAACTTAGCGCTTCCCGGGAGGCAATCCGGTAGTATGTTTTTGTTTTTATTTTTTGGGGTTTCTTTCTTTCTTGTGCTGCTAGTTTCTTGGTTTGCTTTCAGGTTGCTGCTCCAGGGATGTCCTTGGCTGATTGATGCTACATGGTTCAGTTCAAGTGTGGGGATGTCGTTGCGGCTTGTTTACGAATCACTGCTTTTGTTCGTAAGAGATAACTTTGGTGAGCTATGTTTTTGTTTGCGTTCGAAATTGAGGGCACGGAACATGAATCATGAGGAAATACCGTCATATTACCAGGGGAGTCCGTTCCACTTTACTTATATTTGAATGCTTGCTTTATTGTTTTTGTCTTTCTCCTATCTCATTGAGGACAATGTGACATTTAAGTGTAGGGATGGGAAACTGACGATTTTATAAAAAAAAAATAATAATAAATAATAAAAAAAACCAAAAAAATTTTGAGAAATGTCGCAAGAATTTAATGAAAATTTTTGCAAATAATGGAAAATGATAGAAAAATTTGAGATTGGTTTTCAAAAATTAGAAAAAGAGGCCAAAAGGCACATACTAGACGGGGCCGGAGAGCTTACGTGTTACCAAGGGGATGGTGAGTCTGAGGACACACTATTAGGGTTCGAGGTTCTTAGTCAATAAATATTTTTTAGGAAATACTAAGGGTGGAGGCCTGGGATCGTCATATACTGGGTTGCAGCTCGGGTGAAACAATGCTGGGCCAAAATTCGATAATATAGATTTAGGATTAGGAATTTCTCGTATGACCTCATTTGACCATTCATCCATTTAAATTCCATCTAAGTGTATTTTCTTCTTACCACTAAAGGGTTCTTAGCTTACGGTGATAGGTTGAACCAGTCTGTTTCAACCCGGTTTTAAATTGTCTTGACTATGCTTGAGATGGGGTAGGTGGATCTGTAACTCTTTAGGTGTGAGACCCATAGGTTTATTGATATAACTTGAACTTAATCATTAAATATGATTGGGGGCTTGATAGGCTGGTGGCTAGGTTTAAGTGGACAACAATATCAACAATCACGGTTTTTGCGTTTATTTATGCTTAAAAGATAACCCATATGTTTTAAAGATCAGTTTCGAATTATGATTCCATTGCAAGATACTTTTTCAGGGACGAAAAAGTTTTAAGTGTGGGGATATTTGATATGGTCTAAATAATACATATTTTTATATAAATTTTTCTTACACTTTTAATGGTTTATGAGTTTGTTTTATTAAATAATACTCGATCTTGTTTAATATTTAAGTTTAAGGATTTCATAAGATGACAAGCTAAAAACGAGTAAATATATTCCATGATGATAATTATTGTTTGGTTTTTATAATTTATGGTAATGAAAGAAATATAATATCAAAACCACGCAATGTGGTTGTGGACTTAAATTCAACCCATATTATTATTTCTAACGAAGTGAGTCGTAATATAATTTTAGAAATATTAAAGAAAACAAAAATATTTATTTGTTTTGTTGAATTGCATACCAGGGATTCAAGAGCCAAGTATATTAAAAAAAAAAGAGAAAAAGCCTTGGTTTGTAATAGTGGGTTCAAGAATTGTGAAGTGGGCTAGCTTAATTACTCTGAGCATATGGTAGACAAAATCAAAGAATGAAGAAAGGACGAGTTACTTGGGATGGGGCCCACAAATTTGATTGTTGGGCTTTTGTTGAGCAAACAAACAAAAAAAAAACAGATTAAAACCTTGAGATTTTGGGGGACGAAGTCAGACGGGTCTACCCCTTGTGGCCGGCTGGAATTTGGGTTCTTTCGGAAATCATCGGCGGAAATCAAAAGAAAAAAAAATCAAGGAAGCAAGCACACTATTCAACAAAACATACGGCCAAAAAGTCAAGAAAGAAAAAGTGTATTAATTGGAAGCAGACAGGTAGCTGAATTAATTTAACCAGGCTAGTAGCTCAACTATATTTATATCTTTTTACGATGAACCGTGATTCATATATTATCTTTGTTTCATCAAATATTATGAGCGGCTAGTCTGTTATACTGCCTGGGTTTGGATGAATACTTTTTAAACTCGTTTTATTTTTGGTTTTGGATTGTTTATTGATTGGTTCATGCTTTGGTAAAAGTTTTTATTATATTTGGTTGTGATGCGCATGCGTATTTGGTATTAACTTATGATTAATTTATTGTTCTATATGCGTCTTTGTGAACGTCTTTCATGTATGGATGCGTATTAGGTTGTTTACTATGTGTTTACAACTAGTTTATGGTTTATTGTTAATGTTTACCATAGGAACGGTAATTGAGAGTTTAGAGATACCTTATGTTCTGCCACTTGAGAGACCGGGATGTAATTAAGTGTCGTCTGTGTTGGTCTTTTGCGGGTTTGGGTAGTGATTGCACGGGAGTGAGTTACCCTAGGCTTCTTTAGATTCTTACAGATAAGAATTATAATTGAATTTAATAAGAATACCCCTTTACGCCTTAGGGTATATTGTGATTAGAGAGACCGGGAGGTGATTTAATCTTTGGGTACCTTAGCATAGTCAGGTAAGGTGAGACCGGGAGGTCATCCGAACCAATAAACCGTTGAGCTTTACATAATATTTAGGGTTCTTAGGTATTGTTGGTGAGACCGGGAGGTGATCTAGCATACTTTAGTTATTCCTTAAGTTTCATATTTTTAGAATTCGGTTACCAATCATAAATCCAATTCCGAGAGTTTACGAGTTGTCTAGTAGGATTCCTTGCCTAGGTAGTTGCTTTCCCCTATATAAGTTTCGTTCCAATTTTGTTTTTGTGTCAGTTTTAATTTAAGTATATTTTTTATTTATATTTAATAATAAAAAAACACAAAAATCAATTAATTCAGTTTAGTTTAATTTAGTCAGAGTCTTTTAGGTGTCGCTAGTATCCTGTGGATTCGACATCCGGACTTCATTAGGCTTTACAACAGTCGATAGGTACACATGCCTGTCTAGTGGTCTAGCATTAGGATAGTCTAAATTTATAAATTTAAAACTAGGGTGTCTAGGTTAGGTTAATATTTTATAGACCGTTTCAGCACATCAGTCACCGAAGCATGGCGTACAATGGTGTTGATGGGATTAAACATGCCGACTAAACATGAGATGTTTAACCGATCCCATAAAAACTAGAAGTTGCAAAGGGTTGCAATTGTCAAACGTTGACTACCTTGTTAATTTAAATAGTAGGATAAAGGTCACCTAACTACTATTTAAATGTAATCTGGGTTCTAGATTTTATTCATTAATTGTCTTGGAGACATAAAAGGGTATTAACGATTAAAATAATTGATATCAAAAATACTAAAATTGAACTTTGTTATGTTTGTATATGGCCGCAATAAACAATCCACCTAACCTTATTATTACACCCGTAAATAACCTATCACTAAGATCTATTCTCGATAACGATCGTCTAAACTATACCAACTTTATGGATTGGTATCGAAATTTGAGAATCCTTCTCAAGCAAGAAAAGAAATACTATGTATTAGAAAACCCAATTCCCGATGAACCTAGCATTAACGATGCCGAAGACCATAACAATTGGGTTAAGCACAATGAGGATTCGGTGCAAGTTTCTTGCCTCATATTGGGAACTATGATTCCCGAGATTCAAAAGGATTCTGAACTTCATGGGGCATACAACATGATCACCCAACTTAAGGTAATGTTCCTTACACAAGCTAGGGTGGAACACTTCGAAACGGTTCGAGCGCTTCATGCATGTCGTATGGAGGAAACCCAATCGGTCTGATCTTGTGTACTTAAGATGAAAAGCCACATTGATCGTCTCGAGCGCCTTAATTGTCGCGTCTCAAACGAGTTAGCTACGGATTTGATCCTAAATGGCATAACTAAAAGGTTTGAGACATTTGTTATGAATTATAACATGAATGGGTGGGACAAGAGCATTGGTGAGCTTCACGCAACGCTCAAAACGGCCGAGACAGAAATGGGTAAAAATTTTTTACCCCATCTCACGATCAATGAGGGAGGCAATAAGAAAAGGCATAACCCAGAACCCAAGGCAAAGGTTGCCAAAGGGAAGGGACAAGTCAAGGGCAAGTTCAAGGGAAAGGCTAAAGTGGAACCACCCAAACCAAAGAAGCTAAAGGTTAGCTTGGAAGATCCGTGCTTTGGATGTGGGGATATTGGGCATTGGATGAGGAATTGTCCAACCCGTCTCAAATAGTTGAAAGCTAAGAGGGATGCGTGGCAAACCTCGGGTACAACTTTCATGATTCATATTGATCTTAATCTTATTTCCTCTAACACATGGGTATTGGATACCGGATGTGGAACTCATATTTGCAATTCATTGCAGGGGTTCAAGGGAAATAAAGGATTCAAGAAAGGAGATATTAGTCTCTTCATGGGCAACGGAGCAAAGGTTGCTGTCGAAGCCCGAGGAGACTACACATTGAAGCTTCCAAATGGTTTGGAAGTTTTTGAAAGATGTTTTGTATGCTCCTAACTTGACTAGGAACATTATCTCCGTTTCTTTGTTAAGACAATATGGTTATGATTTTAAGTTTATGGACGATAGTATTTGTGTTTTCATGGATAATGTATTTTATATTAAAGCAATGCCGTCTAATGGCATTTATGAATTAGTTCATGATAACACATCCTTTGATAACATGTTGTACCAATCAAGCACCAAGAAACTCAAAATGGATTTGAGTAAGACTTATGTTTGGCATTGTCGCCTTGGTCACATACACTTCAAAAGAATGGTCTTTTGGAATCAAGTGAAGATGATTCATTTGATAAGTGTGAGTCTTGTTTACTTGGAAAGATGACCGAGGACCCCTTTAGTGGAACAAATGAAGGGGCAAAAGACTTATTGGGTATCATACATTCGGATGTATGTGGTCCCTTTAAGGCAATGACAATGAATGGTGAGAGATACTTCATTACTTTTATCGACGATTATAGTCGTTACGGGTATGTGTACTTGTTAAGACACAAAGATGAAGCCTCAAGTCTTCCAAAATGAAGTAGAAAATCAACTCGATAAAACCATCAAAGTACTTCGTTCGGATAGAGGAGGTGAATACCTAAGTGATGCTTTCCGAGATCATCTTAGGAGTTGTGGGATCATCTCACAACTTACTCCACCCGGAACACCACAACACAATGGTGTGTCCGAGAGGAGGAATTGAACTCTATTGGATATGGTTCGATCTATGACGGCTAAAAGCACATTGCCTCTATCATTTTGGGGTTTCACTTTGCTCTCCACGGCCTGTATTCTAAATATGGCCCCAAACAAGAAAGTGAACAAAACACCTTATGAAATATGGAATTGAAGGGTTCCATCATTATCATATTTAAAGGTATGGGGTTGAGAGGCTTATGTCAAGAACAACACCCAAAACAAACTTGAAAGTCGATCCACTAAGTGTATCTTTGTAGGATATCCAAGGACTCTATGGGATATTATTTCTACAATCTAACCGAGCAAAAGCTGTTTGTTGCTCGAAAGGCCGAGTTCATGGAAACTAAGTTCCTTATGGAAGGTACTAGTAGAACGGTGGAACTCGAGGAGGTTCGAGAACCACAAGCCGATACACGTTTGGTTGACACTAGCACTCAACAAGAGGTTGTTGAGAATGATCAAATGGTTGATCAAGACACACAAAACGTTCGCAAATCCAGTAGAATTAGCCATCCACCCGAAAGATATGGTTCCTTCATGGATGGATGCTATGTGGTAGATTCGGATGAACCCACCACATGCCGTGATGCAATGTCACAATCCGATTGTGACAAATGGCTAGAAGCCATGAACGTTGAGATGCAATCCATGCATGACAACCAAGTATGGGATTTGGTTGTACCACCTCTTAATTCCAAATCGGTTGGAAGTAAGTGGGTTTTCAAGAAGAAAACCGATATGCATGGAAATTTGGATACCTATAAGGCAAGACTTGTAGCAAAAGGTTTCACTCAAACTCAAGGGGTTGACTATGATGAAACTTTTTCTCCCGTAGCAATGCTAAAGTCTATTAGGATATTGTTTGTCATAGCCGCACATTATGACTATGAGATAAGGCAAATGGATGTCAAAACCGCTTTCCTAAATGGGCATCTTGAGGAAGATGTCTATATGGTTCAACCCGAAGGTCTTGTCGATCCACAACATCCTAACAAAGTATGCAAATTAAAGAAATCAATCTATGGATTGAAACAAGCATCTAGAAGTTGGAATCACCGATTTGATGAAGAAGTTAAGAAATTTGGATTCATCAAGAATGGTGATGAAGCTTGTGTGTATAAGAAAGCTAGTGGGAGCATCATTACCTTCTTAGTATTGTATGTTGATGACATACTACTATTTGGGAATGACATTCCAACCATGGAAGGGGTAAAAGCATGGCTTGGAAGTTCTTTTTCTATCAAGGATCTTGGTGAAGCCGCCTATATTTTGGGAATAAAGATATATAGGGATAGATCAAGGCGGTTGATAGGTTTAAACCAAAGTGCATACATTGACAATATCTTGAAGAGGTTCAAGATGGAGAACTCTAAGAAAGGTTTGGTACATATTCAAAGAGGAACGATATTGAGTAGGTCTCAATGTCCAAGCTCAAAAGATGAGCAAGAGAAAATGAATGGAATCCCATACGTATCAGCTATTGGATCCATCATGTATGCAATGGTATGCACTAGACCGGATGTGTCATGCGCTTTAAGCATGACAAGTAGATTCCAACATAATCTGGGAAGTAGCCATTGGATGGCGGTCAAGAGTATATTAAAATACCTTAGAAGGACTAAGGATATGTTTCCAATATACAGTTCGGGTGAGGAGGAACTCGTTATAAAGGGTTACACGGATGCGAGTTTCCAAACTGATCGAGATGATTCTAGATCACAATCAGGATATGTTTTCGTTATAAATGGTGGGGCAATCTCTTGGAAGAGCTCAAAGCAAGACGTGGTAGCATTATCCACCACGGAATCGGAATACATCGCCGCCTCATTGGCAGCTCAAGAAGCTGCATGGATTAGAAAATTCATTGCCGACCTAGGGGTAGTCCGTACCATTCAGGATCCCTCTAGACTTTTGTGACAACGAGGGTGCGATTGCTCAAATCAAGGAACCTCATGCACATCAAAAGACGAGGCACATTGAGCGGAGGTTCAACTATATAAGGGATGATGTGGAAAAGGGAAAGATATGTATTAGCAAAGTTCACACCGATCAAAACATTGCGGATCCACTCACGAAGCTCCTTGAAAGGCCAAAGCATGAGGGTCATACTTGTGCCTTAGGACTTCGATATTCTAGTGATTGGATATGATCGAATTTTTGTATTTGGATATCGGAACAATTGTTATTTTGACTCATTCATATGATTATGGTTTATGGTTATGACATTTTGAGTTATGTTCCATTTTAGCATGTTTAAATCTGTGAATAAGTTACTTATTCTAAATGTCCGTAGTCGCTCATATTTGTGGGAACAAATATGAAGGTAAGACTATTATGAACTTGGATTGGTGGATATTCATGAGATATGAATATAAAGCAAGGGTTGCTGCCAAGGTTCATAGATATTTATGGGTTAAAAATATTGGACTGACCCGCTCTCAAATGTTACTACATGGAATCCTTGTGATTGATCATAAGTAAATTTGAGTAAAGGCGAATATCATAGTATCCTCCGACCTGAGATACATATTGGGTCTTGATATTCACCAAGTATTATACTTTGACTTAGTTCTTCGCTGTTCTGAACCATGTCAGTACATAAGGCTAAGATCAGGTCTGGTACAAGGTGATTGTGAGAGACGTATGTAGTCAAGAGGGGATTTGTCCCTCTTATTCGTTGAGAGTAAGATGTCTAAGGCCTGAAAAGTTAAATCAACAGAGAATGGTCACTCTGTGTCTCTGGATTTGGCATGACATCTGTGGCAAAAGGATAAATGATAGATATACCTAAATCATTTCAAGTAAGGGACTTGAAGGGGATGATGTTATTGAATGGCACTTCGTCATGCGTATTAGGGGTAGTAAACCGTAGTTAGGCGGTATTTTCTACTTGCATCAATCTTCTATGTATCTTGTGCATGTGGGAGATTGTTGGACTTGTTATGCCCAAGACATATATTATTATTGATGTGGCTAGTATGTCATGATCCAAGTCGGGTCATACCCAATAACAAGCTAGACAAACACCTACAATATTTGTTTATATATGATATGATCATAACAAATGAATATTACCACTTGAGTTATTTGGAAAGGGGTTTCTAAATACAATGTACTTGTGAAATGAATAAATCATATGGATGATTTATATTTTGAGAAAGAAAGCATTCCATAGTGTTATTTAAATGGTTAAGTAACAATATGTGAAAATGTTACCTTGCATGATACTTATAATATACTTATTGTGTATACCACAATGTAAATGGAAAGGTATAAGAAAAATAATAATAATAATAATAACAAAGAAGGAAGGGGCCGCCCCCCCTTCTCTCTCTTGCATTATTTTATTATTATTTTCAAACAAAGTGGGTGCATGCAAGCCTTTTTATTGGATGATGGTGTGGTGCAATAATAAAACAAACACCTCACTTTCTCTTTCTTACAACATACAACACAAGTAAAAAAAAGGCAATAGAGGAAAAATCCTCTAAACTCTTCTTTCTCTCTTGGTAATTTCGGCCAAAGGAAGGAGCAAGAAGGAAGTGCTTTCAAGTGTAAAATCCTAGCTTAATCAAGGTGTATTGTCGGAGGCTTGGGGTATGCAAGCTTGAGGACCTTCCCTTTGAAGTTCTTGCCTTCCGTCCATCCTCTCCTTCACCCGGATTTGATTCTCTTGAAAGGTAGCGCAAGTACTTTTAGTGACATGCATATGTTTGAAAGTATGTATTTCGTATTTGGATCCGGGCTTGGGTTTTGCATGTGTAAAATTGGTTTTATACATATCAAATTAACAAGATTTAAAACTTATATCCGCTGCGTTTTTGGTAAAATTGGGATTTTATCACTTTGATAATCTTGTTAAAACCCAACAATATGGTCATGTGCAAACGACGCTATGTGACACAACAACCAGGCCGATTCCGTTTGGGTTTGTCAAACCAATAGTATTATTCACAAGCCACCGGCTCGAAGTTAATCACTGTGATCGAGGGGACTTTCATGTGTTAGCACTTAGATAATTCACATCATTATAAGTTTCAGATATGTATACGTAATCAAACATGCTTTTCACCCCAAAAGTTTGTAAAACAGTTCAGAAAGTGGGGTCATGAAACTCACTGTTTAGTAGATAATCGGCACTGTGTCAGCTCGCGGTTTGTTCGATTTGCTATCACTAGTTCCTATAATCAATATTATAATAATATTGATATTTTAATATTATTATAATCTCAATACTAAACTGGACTGTATGTCTAATCTAGGTATAGTTGGAATGCCCATAAAGTGTTAATAGGCTTAGGTTGTGATGTTGTTCAATGTCTAATACTTAAAACCGAACTTGGCTCAGTTTCTCCGTTTTCCTAGTTGTGCCAAGTAGCTCGTTTAAGCGTTCAGAAAATAGTTGTGGGGAAGTAAGCTTGGGTAAATGTGTTGATCGATAAAATGATTAAGTTATAAAGAAAGATCATACATTGGGGTCCCGGATTAGCTACGGGGCCCGTTTCCGTTTATTCAGTTTAATTTGAGAAGAAACGCGTACAATCTATCCAGATTGTCCAGGTTTCTCATAAAAAGGTTCGTTTTTACTTAATTAATCCAAAAATATGGTTTTTGATCACTCTTGGTGTTTTGATATTCCCGCAATCACGAACTTGCCGGTTTTTATCAGAATTGGGTTTGTTTAATCTTCAAATTAGCATAATTAATTAACTGTTAGTTATTAAATTATGAAAACTTAGCCACTTATCAAATAAAATATGTATATTTTTATAAAAATATTTCTGGAATTATTTACTGGTTTATTAATTTATAAAAATTCATTTTATCAGCTATATTTAGCCTGAAAATCATCCATTTATCCCAAACGATTTCCAAAAATTCCACAAAAATTCCTGGATGTTCAAATTATATCCCAAAAGCATCCGTATCAATTCTAGAATGTAACAAGCTTGTTCAATATTCTTGTCGGCCCAAATTCGGCTATAAAAATTCATACGAACGTATATGCACAAAACACCCTTAGACTTTTACAAATGATCCAAAATTTCATATGTGAACAAAATATACCAATTCTGAGTTCCCAACCAACTTTCACAATTTGTCAAGCAATTTAACTATTTTTCCCAATTAAACGTCCCAATTCGGTAATAAATTCGCCAAATATTCTCGGATGGTCGAGAAATTACCAAATTTGAACAGGGGCTCAATTATAAGGTCCTTGATGTCCTTGCAAAATTTAAAGACCTAAAATATGTCCATCACAACCTTAACCTAAACAGCCCGTAATTGAGTGTTTCGGTATTACCTTAGCGGGTTTGGTTCGTTTCCGCGTTTCTAATCAAGGTTTCAAGATCTTGTGCTTATTTTAAGGCTAGATACAAGTCCTATATCACAAACCAAGCAATTTTTCATCAACATAACAGCCCTTGACCTAGGGTTTCGGCTAGTAAACAAAAATGAACTTTTGAATCGTAAAAATGTCGTTTTAACCCTCTAATCCGTGTTTATGGCCAAACAAACTATCAAACCAGATTCCTTACCTTGTGTATGCTCAAAACATGTTTATGGACCATTTTTAGGGGTTTTTCATGGTTAGGAATGGTTTTTAGTAATCAAACTATGTTTACAAGTGATTAAACGAGCTTAAACGAGTTAAAAATTAGCTAAAAATGAAGTTTTTTTACCTTGTTCTTGCTGGATTTTATGAAGATCAGGCTGGAAGTCCAGATTTTTTTGTATAAAAGTGAGGGTCAAATATCTTATACTTAATAAATATTTAAAGGAAACCTTAGTGGGGGAGGGGGGGGTTCCCCTATTGCGGCCGCCCAAAGGTGGGGTCCTTGGGCCCCCCCTCTTGTTCATTTGTCTCATTTTTCATGAACTTACGTGAAATCCTAACTCCACATTTATTTCGGGTTCGTTGTTTGGCGCTAAAAACTTATCGGGTGCGTCAAACAGCGCGAAAACAAGTGTTTTTCGGCTAGTTTTGTGTAAATTCATAAAAACATACTATACGTTTGTAAAAATTGAAAATATTTTCATGGATCGCTTAAAACATTTCAAATAAGTGTTTGGTAAGTTTTTTTCAGCTTAACGGATGAAACAATGCTTGTTTTGTAACTATCTTTCGCGTTTAAATCTATAGCGGGTAGTTAAACGAGCATGTTTTCGTTTAACTTGTTTGCTATCGAACTAAGGCCATAATACTAGTATATTAGCTTATTTTAAACGTATATCACCTATAGATGCCCCCCAGGATATCTGGGACATAACCCGACCCGTTCGGTTAATCGTTCGATAGTTATATAATAAGCGTTTAATCGGTAACTACGTACTGAGGTGTACCTGGTTATGGCTCAAATTTCACAAAAGTCATAGCGGGCAGTTAAATGAGTATGTTTTTGTTTAACTAGTTTGCTATTTTACTAAGGCCATAATATCAACATGTTATCTTATAATAAACATATAACACTTATAGATCCCCCATGATATTCGAGTCATAACCTGACTCGTTTGGTTAACCGTTTGTTCGATACGCAATAAACGGTTAATTGCTTATTCGATTTGTGAATACTAAGGTGTACCTAGTTTTGTCAAGAATGTCACACTGGTCTATCAAACATGAGCACACCTTATCCATCAAGGAAAAACAATCAAGGACTTAGTAGCTCGCAAGTTAAGGAAAATGAAAACATGAACTCACCTCGAGAAAAGGTATGCCTAACAGCTTCACCCATAACTCCTAATGGAGTAGGAGAGTACACCATGGAACAGCTTTTTCAAAGCTCACATGGTATGGTACCTCCCCCAATGAGCACCCCCTTGGAAGAAGCTTTGATGTCACTATCTCTTGCAAGCAGCATGACGACCCCATCTGTAGTAGAAGCGACATGCTTGTAGAGTCATAATGTCTATTACAAGGGTCTAAGTTTGTTTTTTATGTTTTTAATATTAAATGTATGTTGATTTTGTCATGTCTATATATAGCATGACTTAGAAAGAGAAAGTAGAGGGAGAAAGTGGTCTGTAATTGTCATATCTTGTATGTTTGATTGATAAAATTAATGAAGATGACTTTAATATTTCTTGCGTCTTTCTACCTTTGAAGAATTCCACACTTCGAAGTACATGCGATAACATACCGATCCGTACGTACATCCTACGTCATCAAGCAACGTCTTTTCAAGTGGTAACATAGATATAGGCTCGTTTTTCGCTTGGAAAAAGCAAGAAATCAAGTCTTTTCTATATATTTCAAGATTTCACCGTTGAAACCTCTTCAAATTTTCACCAATCATTCCTTATACATCTGTGTCAAACCCTTCTAGGTTTCATTTCATTTCATCCGCAAAATCCAATCCAAAATGTCAAAATTTAATCTTGTTCTTTCTGGGCGCATATGCTTGATAGCGCATATGTCTAAACTGCATAACATATTTGGCGCATAACATATAAGCCGTATATACTTATGCGTTGAAAACTATACGCTGGAAAACATATACGTTCATAATCCACTTATCGGTTGTTACTAAACATACCCGTTAATATCATATCCGTTTATTTCTGAGATATCCAAATCTTGAATTGTTATATCCTTGATCATTAAGTGAAGCCATGGACGATCTAAGTGCTTATGTGTCTCAACCATCAGCCTTATTACAGAATATCAATCTAGAGAATGAGACAGGTACTTCTAATAAACCACCCAAGTTGTTTATGAAGGAAGACTATCCATCTTGGGCTGACAAATTCAAGACGTACGTGCAAGCTTTGAACTATGAGACGTGGACTGTAGTTGAAGAGGAATATATAATACCCAAGAATGAGAACGGCAGCAATTACAGACTTTCTCAAGTTGAGAACGAGAGAAGCTGACCTTTCTAAAAGAAAAAAAGATGTTAAATCTACTCCAGCAGGCAATCAAAGCTTAGATATTCCAACTGTTACAGCACAATGGGTCTTGTTATTCTATATGTCAAGCTGTGTTGAACAAAGACCGTAGGAATCCTGACACGAGGAGAGTAAGATGGCATTGCTAAAGAAGGAATTTGATATCTTCATTCAGGTCAAAGGTGAATCGTTTGCGCAGTTGATAGAAAGGTACCACCACCTGGTTAATGAGATGAAGAGGCTGGGAATTGATAAGCCTGAATACGAGTATATTGACAAGCTGGCTTATGCGTTACCTGAAGAGTGGGGCACGTTCATCATGATTCAAAAATCGAATCTAGTTGCATTTTCCAGATTAAACCTTGCTCGAATCATCGAGAAACTAGAGGCACCTGAGTTGGAGCTTCGAAGGAAACAAAAGATGAAGAGCACAGCTGTTTCACAGGATATCGCTCTATATTACAAAAGCTCTCAATCAATGGTTACTTAGAGCCCAAAGATTTAAACTACTTTTTGTGTGGAACCAATGAGTCAAGCATTTGTTAGCAATGTGACAGCTACTCAACAATTCAGCAGCAGCTGCGCAGGCACAGTCTAGGTATCTCAAGCATCATCAACATCACAACAATCAGATCCAGATGTTCTTCATTGTAATATTGCTGTGAATGTCAAGAATATCGGTGGTATGACTACTAAAACTATCAGGGAGCACATGGCATTCCTTGGATCAGTTCTGGAATATTATGAGTGCCTTTTTGCGGGAAGGATTGGTAATTATAACATGACCAAAGAAGATTATGATTAGATTGATCCTTAGGATATGGAAATGATTGACATCAGATGGTGCATGGCTAGTGTTATTCGTAGAGCACAACTTTTCAAGGATATCACCGGCAAGAATGTGCTTGAGGGGTCACCATCAAAACTGGGATTTGATAAATCCAAGGTTCGTTTCTTTAGGTGCAAGGAAAAAAGGCCACTTCAAGAGGGAATGTACCAGTAAGGTTGTTCATGGCAATGGGGCAAATCCTTTTGGGAGAGATTATTACAAACAAGCCATTTGTCATCGACCTATACAAAGTAAAGTTGAATCTTCAAAAGGGAAGAAGCCAACTGAAGCCTCAACTTCACAACAAAAGGCTTGTAATGTAGCTCAAACAAATGAAGGATTTAATTGGAACTCGATGTTCCAAGCAAATGTTGCCGAGGTTGTTGAGGAAGAAGATAGTATAATTCAAGATTGTGCCGAAGCTGTTAAGGATTAGTTGGTCAATGAGGTTGAACTGGATTTAGAGGATAAGGTTTTGTTTGATGAGAAGGCTGTGTTTGAGGAAAAGTGGAAGATATGAGTTTGAAAGAGGATGTACTGGTGAATGAGGTTTATGAGGATAAGATTATGACAGAGGTTTGTGAGGAAAAGATTATGAATGATGATCAAGTTGATGTTGATCAAGATGATGATTCAGAAGATGACTTGCCACGCGCATACGACAGAATTCATCCGGTTCTTTCTGACTACCTTAAATATTTGTCTCCACCTGACATTATCGAGATTTTTGCAGGTTGGTTTAACGGAGAGGTAGTACCTTTTGGAAAGATAGACTTTGGTGAGAAGGACGAGGATGAAACAGCTATTGTGGAGGTCTAGAATGATCAAATTGATGGACTGGTGGAAGATGTTACTGACATGGGATCTGAATACTCGAGCGAGGAAAGTCTACCAGTTGAACAGGCACTCATGGCTAATCAGGTACAATCATCTAATGCTTTATGTGAGAAATGCGAGTTGTCATGCGATAGGTGTGAGTTTAACGATTTAGAGCTATGAGAAGTCAAGAAACATTATGATAATATTTCCTTGACTTAAAGTATGTTAAGTAAGCATATGACAAGCTTTAAACGCGTAAAAAGAAGTTATGGGAGAAAATCCTACAAGATGAGAAAACCATCTTGATGCTAAAATACACGGTTGACGATAAACAAATATCTATTAATAGGCACATAGATGAAAACGCAGCCCTCAAACTTGAGTTGCAAACACTCAAGTTGAGATTGAGCGTGTCAACTTAAAATTAACCAATTATGCTGCTTCATCTTATGTTCTTGATCACATTACGCCCAAAACTTCTTCAAATGTTAAATTCGAGGATGATGTGACCAAGAACATTAAATCTAAAATGGAATATCATGTGGTTCCGCCACCATTCTGGAATTCTTACATTCTAAAGAAACCGAGAGGTTTTAAGAAGGCGTTGGACATGGAAATTACAACTTCACTTCATGATTCCACTGTGCCTGTTGATGAATCTGTTAATGCTTCTGTAACTGCTGAGGTTAATAGTTCTGGCTGTGATAGTGCAACTGGGTGAAAGTTGTAGAATCTGTGTTAACCGAACAACCTGTTAAGGTTAATCATTCTGATATATGAGAGTGTTGGTAACTCCAAGAGATTTGCTAAGACAAGTTTCTATAATAAGCAATCTCGTGGAGTTAACAAACTCAAATATGTTAACAAGATTATGTTTGTCAATGGTGTAATTTCTGAATCAGAGAAAGAATCAATATTCAGAAATCAATCTAATAGGGAGTTTTATAGATTGAAGGAAGGATGTGAGCGTGCTGAAAAAGCACCTTCGGTAAACAAATTCATATACCTAAGGCGGTGTTTTAATTGCAATGAAATTGAGCATGAATTTTATGCATGTCCAATTCATCTGAAGCAGGAACATGTTCAGCCACAAACATGTATCTCAAAGAAACCGAGTTTAGGTCATGTTGACAAACCAAAGGTTACATTAAAATCCGAGTCGGTTAGGATTTTAAAGAGAACATATGTTGTAAAAAGTGGTTGTGACAAAGCTGGATGTTCCAATTCTACACCATCCACTTTTTATATCAAGAAGAAGAATGTTGGTCAAACTGGGTGGCTAAAAAAAATGTCGAACGACAAACTACTGAGTTTTGAAGATGACAAAAGATCTGTTACTGATTCACAGGTATCAAGTTGTGATTTACTATCGAGTGAATAAGAAACATAAGAGTTGAAGATGATGTTTAGAAAGTTTAAACAACCCAAGACCAAGAAGGCTTGGGTTACCTTGTTTCACTAAACCATTAATCGTCTGTGCAGGGGCTTCCAAGATCTCACGATTAACGTTAGATAATGGATAGTGGAGCCTCGAGGCACATGTCAGATCTATCAGTGGAGGGTATGTTGGTTTTGCTGGGAATCAAGGTGTTCAGATTATGGGTGAAGGGACGTTAACGAATGGCAAGGTGCTATTGGACAAGGTGAACTGCATTTCAGAGTTGGAGAACAACTTACTTAGTATATCACAAATCTGTGATAAAAGTTCTCGACACACTTCACCGATAAGGAGTGCCTTATCTTGAAACCAGGTTTCAAGATATCCGATGATTGGATATTGATGCGTGCACCTCGAGAGAATGATCTCTATGTTCTCAACATGAGCACCGCGTCAACGTATTCATCGAGTGCTCAATGTTTCATTTCAAAGGTGTCGGAGAAGGAGTCGATTCTTTGGCATCGTCGGATGGGGCATATTAACTTGAGGAAGATGAACCATCTGGTTTACAATAATCTAGCAATGGGGTTAGTTTGAAGAGTTTTCATTTGAACGAAGTGTGTTTGGATTGTAAGAAAGGGAAGCAAACGAGGAAATCTCATCCAAATAAACTGGTCAACTCCATTAACTTACCGTTTAAGCGTCTACACATGGATTTATTCGGTCCAGTGAATGTCAAAAGTATCACGGGCAAACTTTACTACCTCGTGAACACTGATGATTATTCACGATTCTCTCGGGTTGAAAACACTTGGAATGCTGATGTAGATGACACTCAGGATATCTAGATGTTACAGCCTATATCTCACTGTGCGGAATCCATTGAGAATGAACACAAACAAATAAACATTAAGCACATATTCATTGATAACTTGAAAGGTTATAGGATATGACTCTTTTGTAACTTTCTTTCTCTACACTCTCTCTCTAACAATGACCAAAAGTATACATAATAATGCATAAGTCCCCTATTTATGGGAAACAACATGATAAGCACCAAGCCCGTATATGTTATACGGCTTATAAGATATACGCCGCATAACTTATGCGGTCTTGGAGACTTATGCGCTATCTTCAACAAAACATACATTTTACATTTTAAGCCCTATACAATCATATCTAATACTATTGGATGGTATTTTGTGGTTTATGCTTGTAGTAGTGGGCCTAGTTGGGCTTTTGTATGTAAACCGAGATCATTTGATCTCGGTGGGCTTTAGTTTGTTTTGGGCCTAGTTGGTAGTCGATATATAGGATATGTGTTAAGGAAGTTAGGGTTGTCCGTTCAAGTTTATCTTTCACCCGCGTAAGTTGTTAAGGGCTTAAGCACCCGACGTATTAATATACGTGTGTTTTGAAGCTTGTTCATCGTGCTTATGTGTGTTTGTTGCATAGAATCGGCTTCGTGATTAGTCTCCGCCTAATCATTGAGTTACTTGATATCACATTGAAAGATCCTCTCTCGGGACTTACAATTGGTATCAGAGCCTATAGACCTATTCTAGGCTCGGTAATTGGTGATATCAAGGATTCTGATGGTGATTTATGGGTGTGTGTTTGCCTGAAGTTTTCTGATTATTGAAGAACTGTTCTTCGTGTTCTTCGGCTGGTGAAAGTTTGGTTTGGAATAGATTTTGGTAAATCTCGTGTTTAATTTGAATCCCATCATTCTCGGGATTTAGTTAAATATTCAAAGATTACCATATCTTGAACTATTCCTAGTTCTCGGTAAATCTGTTTAAGTTCTCGGGTTGATTTCAAGGCTCTCAGGAAGATCTAAAGGTCCTCGGTTAAAATTCAAGGTTTTCAGGAGGATTTTCAAGTTCTCGGGTTGATTTCGTCATTCTCGGGCAACTTAGTGTGTTTTCGGATATTGTTGACAGTTCTCGGTCAACTTTCTGTGTTTTCGGAAGACATTAGCTGTTTTCGGTTTCTCTTTTAACTATTTTTGGTTAAGGCTATTATGGATCAATCTGCTGTTAGCATGTCTTCTAATGCTACTCTACATCAAGAGCTTGACACCATCATGGGAACTACCACTCTTGTACCCCAACTACTGTCGTCTGAGGGGTTTGCTGAGTGGAAGTTCAGGTTTGAAAAATATGTGAAGGCAAAGGATGAAAAAATATGGAGGAGCATGGTTCGAAGTCCTCAGGTTATCACGTATCAAAGGGAGGGTTCTGATGAAGTGGAGATGAAGCCAATTGAGCTGTATACGGATGCTGATTTTGATAAGGTTGAGCAGGATGAGAAGGCTCTGGCTACTTTGACCATGACACTGTCGCCTGAGATTGCCTTGGGGTTTAGAGAGTTGGATTCAGCTAAAGCTCTTCGGGAGGCTCTTATTGAACTGTTTGAAGGAAATGAAGACATGAGAAGACGTAGGTAGGATCTCCTAAGACAGCAATTCAACATGTTTAACTACGTTTTGGGAGAATCTCTTGAGAAACAGCTACACCGGTTTATCTCGTTGGTTACTGAGATGAGATCGGCTAACATAAGCCTTACGTCTGTTGAGATTAATAACAAGCTAGTCAACTCACTGCCACAGAGCTAGGATCTAAATGTGGCTGTTATTAAGAAGACCAAGGATCTGGCTAGACTGACTCTCTCCGAGGTGATGGCGATTATCAAGGCTTGTGATATGGATGGCAAGCGGCGTGCAATTAATCATGCGAGTACCTACAATACTGCTGGTTATACCATTGCATCCAACAATGCTCTAGTTTCACAAGACAATTTCTCATTGTTCAAGTCATCTCAGAGTCAGCCGCTCAATCGCAGCAGTCTCAGCAGACCTTCTCCGTGTTCAGGTCATCACAAAGTCAACCCACTCCACAACCTACACCAACTGCTCCTGTTTTCTTTCCACAACTGACTCTTGCACCGAAATCACAAGCTTCTGTGGCCACCTCCAGCCAGTCTCCCATTCAAACTCCTATTATTTCCAAAGAGACTCAAGAAAACATAGCTTTAATGGCAAGTTTTCTGAACTGCCATAACATTTTTCTTGCTGGAGCCTTGTACAACCCGTTGTGGCTACTGAGCTGGATAAGATACATCATGATGATGTAGAGGATATGGATATTTCTTGGCAGATCGCTATGGCTGTTTTTCGAGCCAAGAAGTTCACTAAGAGGACAGGCAGGAACAACTGGAATGTACCTGCAAATCAGAAAGTGGGATTCAACAAGAGCTCTCTGAGGGGCTACAACTGTCATGAGCCGGGTCATTTTGCTCGTGAGTGTACCAATCCGACTAAGGAAGGAAATAGAGAGAGGGCAATGGTTCCGGTGAATGGTGGAATAAAAGAGAATGTGGCTAGTTCGAGTGCGGGCGAGCGTGGTTTGGTGGTTCAGAACATCTCTTGGGAGGATCAGATGATAGCACTGAACTTAAGTGATCAAGTTGCAAATTTTGCTGAGGTGGATGTCGGAGATGAGATGAACGAAGCTGAGGAGCAGGTCAGGGATCTTCAGCATTCTTTCATGGTTTTCACCTCCACCAAACCTTCTGAGGTTAGTTCTGTACTTTGTTCTCAATCATGCATTGATAAAGTAGGTTTGTATAAAATTCACAATAGCAAATTAATTAGGGAAATGGAGGATGCTAAATATGAAAACTCCACACTTAAGAAACTTGAAAAGGCCTTAAAAGACAAAATGGAGGCACAAAAACAAGATTTTTCTAAATTGCAATCGAATTTTAGTATAAAGTGCTGTCACCATCTAGATGCTAGAAAGAAAATTGCTGAACTAACCACTGAGTTAGATGCATCAAAGTTAGAGATAGCCTAACTAACAAATAAATTCAAAAATGCTGAGTTCAATTTTAAAACGTTTGATGTCTCTAGTGCTGTTGTTGAGTCAATGATAGAAAATCAATTAAAATGGAAAGAAAATAAGGGTGTGGGTATTGGATATAACATGGTTCCCCTCCATATACTAACAATTACACTGGAGTTCCTCTTACCAAGGAAGAAGAAGATAAGGAAAAGTGTTTGCAGTATGGTAAGTCACCTGCAACTGACAAGGGTACGGTTGGTTCAGATAGGGCGTCTGAGTCAACTCCCAGGGCGAAAAATTCTAATGTGTTTACTTCATGTGCTGATGAAGTAATAGTTGAGGATTGGACCGATGAGGATGAGGACTCACCCACTAATTCTACTGTTTATTTTAATTCACCTATTTTGTCTGTCTAGAACAATGATGTTACTGATGTGTGTGTGGGCTCAGGTTTTAAGAGCAAAGACAATTGTTTGAATACTTTTCCTAAAACTTCAAAAGGCAGTGATCTGTCTATTAATAAATCTGATGAGCTTAAAAGTCATAATAAATATTTATCACCTAAGTTTGTAAGAGAAAGGAGTTTTTGTGATAATAAATGTGGAAGCTCAAATGGTAAGTCCAACGTTGGAAAACCAAGCTCACACAACTGAGCATGATTGGGAATCGGCTACAACGATTTTTATGTTAAGAAGCAAACTTGTTTCAACTGTGGCATTCCCGGTCATATTGCAAGAAATTGCTCTCTTCTCCCATATGTTCCATATTACAAACGCCATCAGAGGACTATGCCTAAAAATACCTACAGAAACTTTCATTCATATAAAATGAGGTATGATAAGGAAAAGCCCTCTGACGGTAATTGGAGGAGAGATGAGGCTCACAGGTCAGGTTCTCATCAGACCAAGTCTAAGCCCATTATGACTCAAAAGCGGAAGGGAAACACGGTCTCGGGTCCACGACCAAAGTGGGCTCCAGAACCGAGAACGCTTAACAGGGTAAAGCCAAACGTGTCTCCTATCTGCAGACCAGAGACTAAGTCAGCCAATCGTATAAATCCCAAAGTTTTAAAACCAAGATACAAACGGTTGCCCAAGTCTCTGGAAACAAAGTCGTCAACGTCTTCTGACTCGATTTTTGATAATCATAATGATATGTCATGGCAACCCGTAATATGGTTGACCAAGTCAGGCTTACCAAGAACTACAATGGACTGGGTACCCAAAACTAACTGATCTCGCACATCATGCAGAAACAGCTATGGATAAATATTATCAGACCTTGGTTTGTTGATAGTGGCTATTCCAGGAACATGACGGGGAACATTTCCCAGCTGAGTGATATTCAAATATTTAACGGTGTATATGTCTCCTTTGCGGGAGGAGAGAAAGGGAAGATTACCCAAAAGGGTACCGTGAGTAATGGGGTTTTAAAGTTTGAGAATGTTAACTATGTTCCGGAATTGAAGCAAAGTCTGCTCAGTGTGTCACAGATTTGTGATAAGGGTTTCTCTTTGATTCTGAAACCTGGTATTATGATACCAGAGTAGTAGGTTCTGGTCAGAATTAAGAGAAAAGATAATGCCTATCTTATTGACATGAATAAGAACGTTCCTGAAGAAATTACCTGTTTGTTTTCTAAAGTGTCAGAACATAATGCCATGCTTTGGCGTCGTCACCTTGGTCATGCCAATATCGAAACCCTGAACCGTCTTGCGAAAAACGGTATTGTGCGTAGCCTACTAGTTAAAAATTTTGTAACTATAGAGAAGTGTGTGGCTTATGCGTTAGGCAAGCATCATTCGAATAGCACACAAGCCAAAGCTGACCAATACAATTTTTAGTGTCTTTTAGTTGCTTCACATGGATCTGTTCGGTCCAGTTCAAGTCTTAAGTCTATCTCGTAGTAATCATTGTCTAGTCATCACCGACGACTACTTTCGTTTCACTTTGGTGTTTTTCCTTGTCGAATAAAGGTGAGACGGCTGAATTGATCAAGAAGTTCGTGGTGCTTATGGAAAATCAATTGAAGTTGAAGCTTAAGGGAATTCGTTGTGACAATGGCATGGAGTTCAAGAACTCTACACTGAATCATTTTTGTGCCGAAAAGGGAATACTTCGTCAGTACAGCTCAGCTCGTACCCCGCAGCAAAATGGTGTTGCTGAAAGACGAAACCGTACTATGATCGAAGTTTCAAGAGCAATGTTATGTGATTCAAAGTTACCGTTATTCTTTTAGGCTGAAACGGTCAACACTGCTTGTTACATTCAAAATCGGGTGTTGATCAACAAATCTCAGATGAAGACTCCCTATGAAATTGTTTACGGTCACAAGCCCACAGTCGCACACTTTCGAGCCTTCGGGTGTCCGTGCATTTTTTTAAATCTTGAGTCGAATCCTAATTTTGAAGCCAAGGCAGATGATTGTTATTTTGTTGGTTATGCTAGTCGAACTACCTACAGAGTCTACAACAAGGCAACGAAACAGATCATTGAATCATATGATGTGCGCTGGTTGGAAGAAAATCAGACAGATGCTCGTGTGGGACATGACTGGTTATTTGACTATGACAAACTATTCAAACCATTCAATTTGTTTCTTGTGGTCGACTCAGATAACTCAGGGGGAGGAATTTCTACTGCTGATGATGATGAAGAAGATACTTCTGTTGACACTCAAGAGTCTCCTATGCTAAGTGTGGACCCGGCTGAATCCTTAGACACCACTTAGCCGTCATCACAGAATCTGGAAGAGACCGCAATCGAAATTGTATATTCACAAGAGCCCTCTATAGCAGAGAATTTACCAGTTTAGGGGGAGAGTGTCATTCGTTAGATTTTCGGTAGCACTCTATTCCCTGATGCCATTCCAAACGAGTATGTTGCCAGTAAATCGTACTCGCACAGTACAACTGCATCGAGATGGAGGAATCCTCTCATTGAAGCACTCGAAGGTCCAGCCAATTTACCTACAAACTGCTCGGTCCTTGATCACTCTATTCCATCAAGAATTCAATGGGATCACCCAATTGACAGTATTATTGGTCCCCTTGAAGCTAACGTCCCAACCAGAAGCCAGACTGGAAAAGTAAACAACTGCTTGTACTCTTGCTTCATTTCACAAATTGAGCCCAAGACGGTTGACATGGCTCTGCAAGAACCAAGCTGGGTTGACGCCATGCTTAAGGAACTCAATCAGTTTGAAAAGCTCAAGGTCTGGAGGTTGGTTGAGCTACCCGCTAGGAAGAAGTCGCTAGATACAAGATGGGTCTTTCGCAACAAGTAGGATGATACTTGGTCATTGTTTGAAACAAGGTAAGGCTTGTGGTTCGTGGTTTTCGTCAGGTTGAAGGTTTGGACTATACTAAGGTGTATGCTCTAGTGGCTCGTCTTGAGGCCATTCGGATCTTCATGGGTTATGCATCGTATATGGGTTTCATAGTTTTTAAATGGATGTCAAAACAACGTTTCTATATGGTGAAGTGAAAAAAAGAAATTTATGTGGATCAGCCACCGGGTTTTGTGGATTCCAAGCATCTGTCGTTTGTCTGTAAGTTGGACAAGGCTCTCTATGGCCTTCATTAGGCTCCTCGAGCATGGTATGTGACGCTGATAGCTCATCTTTTGGAGCACAGGTATAAGCGTGGAACCATTGATTAGACACTGTTTATAAAGATTGTTGGAAAGGGTCTGATCCTGGTTCAGATTTATGTGGATGACATCATCTTCGGTTCTACTAGCACTGCTCTCTGTTCTGAGTTTGAGGAGGTGATGAAGAAAAGGTTTGAGTTGAGCTCATTGGGGGAGATGTCAATGTTTCTGGGTCTGCAAGTTCGTCAAAACTTGACAGGCATTCTGCTACATCAGGGAAAATACGTCGGGGATATGTTGGAAAAGTTTGAGTTTCAAGACTCCAAAAGTGCGGCGAGTCCTATGGCTGAAAGACCTCTTCTTTCTTTAGATCCTGACGAGAAACCCGTAGATCAAACGTACTATCGGTCGATGATCGGGTCCCTAATGTATATTACCGCCAGTTGCCCTGACATCATGTTCGCAGTCTATCAGTGTGCCCGTTTCTAGGCTAATACTAAACTCTCTCATTTAGTTGCTGTTAAACATATTTTTAGTTATTTGAAGGGCAACCGAAGCTCGGTCTTTGGTATCCCAAGAATTCAGAATTTAATCTGTATGCTTTTGCCGACAACAATTATGAAGGTGATGATATTGACAGGAAATCGACGTCTACTGGATGTCAATTTTTGGGTGATCGGCTCATCTCGTGGCAATGCAAGAAACAACAAACGGTGTCCACAAGCAGTGATGAGGCTGAATATGTTGCTGCTTCTTCCTGTTGTTCATAGGTCATATGGATGCAACATCAACTGCTGGACTACGGTTTGGAATTTCTTAATACTCCTATTTTCTGTGATAATGATGCTGCAATTGCCATTGTTAAAAACCCGGTTCAGCATTCTAAACCAAGCACATCGATATCAAAATTCATTTTATTCTTGACTGTTACGACCGGAAGCTAATTCATCTTGAACAGGTCCACATTGATAACAATGGGGCGGACCTATTTACGAAACCGGTCGGAACAGCCAGATTCATGTGCTTATAGGGTTTCTTAAGATGTTACGTTTTAAAGATTGAGTATTTTTTTGAGGTTTAAATTTTGTACATAAAATACTTTTTCTAGTCATAATTTCTGTACAATTTTAGGGGAGAAAAAGAAAAATACAAAAGAGTGTGTGTGTCATTAAAAAAAATGTTTTGTTCTGTTGCTTAAAATTACGTTGGTTACTCAAGTTCAACGGACATATTTCATATGTTTGGTCCCGTTATCAACTCTTGACTCACGGGATAGCCATTAACCTTAGGACTGAAAGTAACCTGGGCGACTGAACACAAAAAAATTTCTTTTGGTTTAACTATCGGTTTAAGTTCTTTAACTGAAAATTATGTCAGCTACCTAAGTTTGAGGGATATATATTATTATGTGTTTGGTCCTATCGTCTACCTGTAGACACATAGGATAGCCATTCACCTTAAAACTGAAGGTGACTAGGGTGATTGAATTTAAAATTGTCTTCGAAGTTATCATCTGGGAAATGATATTATTATTCAGCTAAAGCTTATTAGAAGCTTAAAATATTTTCCAACGAAAATTGATCCAAACTTTGAGAAATGATAGATAAATTGATTATGTGTGCCTAACGTGTGAAGTGATTAGGCTAAAAAGGCTCTTGATTAGTCATTGGCGTGTATTGTAGCTTCCCATGATAAGTAAAAGTTTGAAGTGATAAAAAACTAAATTTTCTGAACTTATCGTGGAGAGTCATTTTGAAGATGTTTGCATGTCCCTAGATACATCTCTCCGAATGATAGGCAGAAAAGTAATTACCCAGTTATACACGAGCCCGTTAGTGTCTTGATCGCCAAAAGTGAAGCTTAAAAAAATTATTTTTATTTTTAAATTATGAGTGTTCAAATTTTTTTATACAAGCTTAAAGGGCCACCAGGGAAGTACAGGGGTGGGGCATACAAGTAAGTCCTAAACACCCTGAATGTAAGGCTAGTAAGTCCGAATGGCATGTAAGTCCAACGTTCAACCTTAAAGCTTAAAATTATTTTTGTATAGAAAAATTCTTTTGATCAAGCATTAGGGAGTTGGAGTCAAATTGGGGTGATCTGGGTAAAGCCAAATAAGTTTTGAGAAGAGATAAGAGGTATCATAAGCCCATAAGTGTTGTTCATATAAGATTTATGCCTAACTGAATCTAATCATATCACTGGCGCATTGAAAATCATGATAATTACTTGCCATCAAACTTTCACTATGTCACAATAATGATGAAAATGGATCATTGTGAAAGTATCGTAATCAATATGATTTCATGTTCGGATCTTCTCTTGAAAAGTGTTGGTTGTTTTTAAACAGCTGAAATTTGATCCCAATATATGACAAATCTGCTAAAGGTTAGATGGTAAATTATTTTTGTTGTAATTTAGTTTTTTATTCTAATTTTATTTTATATTTACCTCTTGTGTACTCGTGTCGAAACAGACGTGTTTAAGAAATCAATTTTTCATGACTCGGTATTATTTTTTATCATAAAACTTTGACAACTGCTGGTCTTGATTTTTGGGCCAGTCTTTTGGCCCAACGGGTGTTTTTGTTCTCAGCCGGGTCAAATTGGCCCAAGGTGTTTCGGTTTGGCCCAACAAATTTTCTTGTACTAGGTTCTCGGCCCAAAATAGTTTTCTCGGTCCATAGGGACTCTCGGCCCTGATAGATGAGTCTGGATGTTTAAAAGGCATTCATTACTCTCATTATTCATCATTGCTCATTCTTGAGACTTGTAACCATCTAATCTTTCACCTGCTCTCTTCTATCAATCTTATCTTGTCTTTTCATGTCTTCAAGCGGATTTCTTTAAGAGGTAAGAAAATCTAACTGAGGTCTATCTATGATCCGTATGGTTGAAGGATTTAAGGTGGTGTTGGTTTGATTGGATTATGAGATACAATCGGTCTATGAGTTTAGTGTGTTTGGCTACTTTCTTTTGAAGTTACTGATTGTTTTTTTTAGTCGTTGCTTGCAGTTACAGGTTTGGTCATCTATGGTGATTGGCAAAATGGAGAAAATGAAGGGTTCTCGGTCAAACCTTGATCGAGGATCCGTTTGTTCAACCGAAAGCATATTGTATTTGACATTTCTGAATCTATCAAACTTAAGATTTTCTACTGATTTCATTAACAAATGTCATGAATATCTACTTCTATTGGGAAAGAGCATGACCTGTGCTGGATTGTGAGCCGACGTAAATATTACCGGAATAAAGGCACTAAATAAGACACTCAACTTCCAGGTGCCAATTTTGAAGCCATAGTATAAACGCCGGAAGGAAGGAATGAAGAAATAGATGCATGTTAAATGTTTACGATTGATATCTTGAGGGTGTCTGGAATCAAGCAATAAACCAAGGGGGAGAATGTTGGGTCGTATTTTGTGGTTTATGCTTGTAGTAGTGGGCTTAGTTGCGCTTTTGTATGTAAACCGAGATCATTTGATCTCGGTGGGCTTTAGCTTGTTTTGGGCCTAGTTGGTAGTATATATATAGGATATGTGTTAATGAAGTTACGGTTGCTCATTCAAGTTTATCTTTCACCCGTGTAAGTTGTTAAGGGCTTAAGCACCCGACGTATTAATATACGTGTGTTTTGAAGCTTGTTCATCGTGTTTATGTGTGTTTGTGTTTGCTACATAGAATCGGCTTGGTGATTAGTTTCCACCTAATCATTGAGTTACTTGATATCACATTGACAGATCCTGTCTCGGGACTTACAAATACATCTAAGACCCTAGCAATAGACATTATGCTCTAACAAACTCCCCCTTAGATGTTTCTAGGTCTTCGATCTTTCACACTTCAGTCTTTCATCCCAAAAACCCTTTCCCAATCTCCCTCCTCATATCTTCCCATGAACGTTTATCTGAGAGCTTCTGATTTGTGGGAATCGATATTCCAACACCCTTATATTGGAATTTCTTCAATGACGCGATCCGTATATTCTCTTTAATCTCCTCCTCTCTTTCCTTCTCCTTCTGAGCTTCCTCTTCACGCATAGCAAACCATTTACTCCTCCATATTTCACAAGAATGAATTTTATACTTATAACAAATCTTGATCACTTTCTGGTATTGCATAGCAGACGCATGATGTTTATCACGTGACACTTGAATCTTGCTTTCATGTAGCGTCTCTATGTCCTTCTCCGTGCAGTTTACTAACCACATGGGATCCCTCACATCTATCACGTCCCACACTCCATCTCGGTTAAATAAAGTCTGAGCTTCACCTCTATGCTCATCATAATACCACCAACGAAAATACACATGAAAATTTTTCTCCATAGGATACATAGGAATTACCTTCAGAGTTTCAGACTGTTTGTATCTCCAAGTCTTCACAAAATCATCCGTTTCAGGATCTTTCTTTACTTTTTATACACGAAGATATGGAACTTGAGAGTCCAGCTTCTGAATCTGCATTTTGCTTGACGTTTAATAAACTCCCAAATCTCCTTTACCGGCCCACGTCTAGGACAATTTAATAACTCCTTTTCAATAATGTCCACTACCTCCATCCACGGTAGAGACTTTAATTCACATAGGATCTCAAAATACTGGACGTCATATGTTCTTCTCACAGCAATGTTACTAATTTTCTTCAAATAAGTTATACTCACAACTTTTCCCATCTTAACTTCTTTTTCTTTCTTGTAATACTTGACAGGAATCAAGTATATACGTTTCGGTTCAATCTTCTTCCTCTCAAACCAATCTTCTTGTTCTTGACCTTTTACTTCAGCTTCCTTAGTTGCCTTGCTCTTGTCAGAAGGAATTGGATTCCCTTGACTATCGAATTCTTGACTTATCATTTCTATTTCCTCGTCAAATTCTTCATCAAGCTCTGGAAATACACGATCAGCTGCATTCACATATGTCAATGGTTCTTTCTCCAATTCTTCCCCTACTATATGTTCGTTCACAAGAACATTATCATCAACTGAACCCATATCCTTTTCAAAATCAAACGCAAACTCTTCTTCAGTTATGTTTAGCATTCTTGCTAGATCAGCTCGTGTCACCTCGATCTCATTTTCCTCCAACTCCTCTCAAGTAGATGTAAATCTCACAGGAGGCTTGTAGGCTATCGGATCAACATCAAGTATCTCAAGCTCATCAACGTTACCACCAGCTTGAGTAGGTTCCTGAACAGGTTCACTTTCAAATGTTGATTCAACAATATGTTCAACTCCTGCACCTGTACTAGAACCAATCAGCACACCCAACACACCACCAGCACTTAGATCATCTTGATCATCATCATCATGATCGTCATGTGATGGAGAATCTCCATAATCTAATAATTCCTGGTTCAGCTTGATCATCATCATCTTGGATCATCTTGATCATCATCATCACTGGTGCGGCTGTCTGTTCAACGACTGGTTCAACCACGATCTGTTCCATCACTGGCTTAACTACTTGTTCTGGTAAATCCCGATGATGATCCACCAACTTCTGTAATATCAGCATGTACAGTTTGCTCATCAACCTTTCTTTTGCCCTTGGCTTCAACACGATCTAGATCATATTGAATTTTGAAGTCAATTTCCTCAGTAACTGCTTCTCCACTAAACACTTTAGTAAACACTTTATCTTCAGACTTCCCAAGTTCTTCAACAAGGTTAATTCCCAATTTGTCTTCCAATATGGTAAAGTATCTCATATGAAGATTTAACAAGTCAGCTTGTTGCTTACTCCTTATCTCACCATCTTCAATGATCTTTCTTTGTTCAACATTTTCTTTCCTCAGCCTTTCGTTCTCAATCACCAGACTATCAATTCTTATTCCTTGTTCAGTAATAGTAGCCTTCAATGAATCATGGTCTATGAAAGTAGGAAAATCTCCAAAACAGCTTTCATCAAGTGATGGTAAACTGAAATATGGAACCTCTTCAGCTTCCTTTGGTGAAACACGAGGAACTTGAACTTGTGGAGATGGCTCCACAACTGGTGTCTTTAATATATTATCATCTCTTCCCAGTTCGACAACTGGTTCCTCAACCACAAATTCTGGATTGATAGGAGTCACAATCAGCTCTGGTTCTTCACTATCTTGTTCATCAATGAGTTTCAACTTTAGTGAAGTAACCATATTTGATTTTCGTTTAACACGAGCTTTCTTTGGCTTAACTGGCTTCTCAACAACTTCTTTAGGCATGTAAGTCTTGTCTTGATCATCTGTAGACTTACGTTTCTTTGAACTTTCAGCTCGTTTCTCAAACTTAGTGTTGATACACGATTTTGGCGTCTCGGTCTTTATAATAGTATTATTATATTAATGATAATGTAAGGGGTATTTTGGTAAATATATCCCCATTCGCTCTATTGTAAAGCTATTCGTTACCCCGCAACGAATCAGCTACATTCGTTAAGTTTGTAAGCCACATTCGTTAACCCTGATTAATGAATGTGACAATGAATGAGGGCATTCATTATAGTTTAAATGTATTAACGAATGAGAATGTTCATTCATTATGTTTAATGTAATGAATGACATATTCGTTAAGGATAAGTTAACGAATGTGTCATTATCACTATATATACCTGTAATATTATTGTTAATGTAATCAGTTCGTTATTTTATCACTATCTGAGTCGTTACTCTCTCCGATTTCTCTCTCAACACACATAGTTCACAAACTAATAGTATTAAAGCTAATCGTATACCTAATCAACGAATTACACGATGTCATCGTAGATCTAGATCCATACGAGCCCTCTCAAGTGGTATCAGAGCTATTCTGATCGGATCTTCGCGTTGCTTCATTGATAATAAGTATTAATTCAGCACTGATTCAATCAATCTCGTTATGAATTGACAGGATTTAGTGTCGGGTAGGTTTTGGTGAAACAGAGGTTTCAAATTAATGGTAATTGGACTGAGATAACTGTAATTAGGCTTGTGATTAACGTAATTGAGACTATTAATGGAGGATTGAGGCCTATCTAAGGGTTATATGGAAGGAACTAAAGTGGAATTGGATTGTGATGTTAATGATGATTAACGTAGATCTGTGAACTGGTTATTTGAGTATATAAATGGATAGGTTTGTGATTACGAACGGATACAGTAAGGTTTGGATTTGGATTACGAGTAGAATGATATAAGTTTTGTGTAATTCGGACTGAGTTTGGACATATTTGGACGAAGGATTGGTTTGAATAGATGAAGACTGATTCGTTATTAGTTTGAATACTGATTCGTTACTTTGCCTAACTGATCATTCATTATCAGATCATCCATTAAAATCTCATTCGCTTGTGATTCATTCGTTAAATAAACACACATTTGTTCTCACTTGTTAACTTTCACCATTCGTTATTCACTTATTACCCTTTCCCATCTCATTCGTTACACATTTAATCATCATGTTCATTATTCACATTCGTTACTATTTCGCATTCACTTTTGTTAGATCAATCACATTCGTTAAATATTCACTACTGTTCCCATTCGTGTTCTCTCATTCGTTTGAACAGTAAACATAATATTTAAAATTTGACAAGTTTAGTCCTTGACTATTAAAACTTGTGATAACATGGCTTCTCAAAATGCCACGTATTATGCGTTAGCATCTCAAAATGCGTTAATGCAATAGATGCTGTCAATGGACAACGAAATTGGAACTCACAACAAATGTCTGAAACTTCTAAAACTGTCTAAATTTGCTCGTTGGGAACCGAGGTTTCGAGCTCATCTTGGTTCAGTTCATCCGAGAAGTGTACGATTTCTGGATGTACTCTACAAGGACCTCTTGTAGGAAGGGACACACTTGGTTGGACTGCGAAGGATCATGAGTGTTATGAAGCTCAGGAGATTAAAGATTATGAAAGTGAGACCAAAGCCTACTCTACTCTCATGATGGCATTGCCCTAGCAAATCTTTCATCAGTATAGCACTATAAAGACTTGTGCTTCTCTATTTGCTACTTTGAAGACTCGAAGCTTGGGAAACACACTCGAGAGTAAAAAGACTCGTGAAATTTCAGTTTTGAAATTTTACTTTACTGAAAAATGAAACTGCGGAAGAGATGATAAGTCGATTATGTCATCTTGTTGTGGAAATGACTACTGTGAATCTTGAACCGACCGAGGTGGACAAGATTGACACCTTGAAAAATGCATTACCACCTTCGTATTCAACTTTCTTACTAGTGTTAAAGGAAAATGGTTATTTTAGAAATGATCAACTCACTGCTGAGCAATTCATTAACAAGATAGAAGAAAGAGAATTTGATTTGAAATGCCAAACTTCTTTGAAGGATAATCAGAATCAGAATCAGAATCAAAATCCTTCTCTTTATGGTGGTTCATTACCTGCTAATAATTCTTCAAGCTCAGTCCCAATCACCGCATTTTTCACACAGACATCGCCAGAAGAGTCTGCTAATGGTAATAGTTCACCTAATGTATGCTTCATGGCATCTGGTGCCAATTCTGGTTCAAATGCAAGTTCTTCAAGCTCGTTGCCTAACGTAAATCTTCAAGAAGCAGAGCAACAATTTGCTTTTGTTTGTGCGTTCATGACTTCTTTCGAACAACTTGTTGGGAGTAAGATTGCTACCAGTGAATTGACTGATGAAGATTATGACCAGATCGACCCCGATGATCCTGAGTTGATGGATCTTAAGTGGAATATGGCTATGATTATCAGGAAATTGAAAAGATTCATGCAACGGGTGGGAAAAGATCAACCAACTCTAAACAAGAGAGTTGGGTTTGACAAACTGAAGGTCAAATGCTATAATTGCGGAGACTTCGATCATTTCGCAGAAGAATGTGATAAACCAAGGAAGGAATATTCGGGTCCACGCAATTCTAAGAGAACTTCGGGAAAGAATTCATCTGGTACTGATCAGAATAAGAAGAGTTCATCAGATGGTGACCAGAATAAGCCGACCAACTCTCAAGCTCTTGTTGCCAATGAAGGTTTGGACTGGGCTCAATGACTACTAGGAAATCAAGCCAACCTTGCTTTGGTAGAACCGGTTGAAAAGTTTGACGATGCAAGTGGTGATAATCTATCAGAAGAAAGTGACACATCTTATTCAGAAACTGATTTGGATTAGTCAGCACCTGAACAAACCGAATCCTTTGCATGTATGGCAAATATTGAAGAGGTATGTTCTAAATCTTCAATTAATGTATCTGTTAATGAATCAAAAGAGACAATAACTTCACAAGTTGTGACTGAGTGTGTTGAACTCAAAGCCAAACTTAAGTCAGCCTTACAACAGAACACTACTCTCACAAAAGAGCATTTCATGGTCAATGAATGATACAGACAAAAATCCAAATTATTGGAGCAATCGACACTGAAAATTATTAAGTTTCGGTTACGGATATTATAGTTCTTCTCATCCGTGTTTCGTCATTGGGGGTACTAGGTTTTGTTCCGTGTACAGGATCACTTCTTTATCTAGAAAAGGCAGTATTATAGTTCTATTTCTATATATAACCTTCATTTGAACTCAATTAACTAGTCCATACTGACTATTACACAATGATTCCTCACTTCCATCGGGAGTGCATCGATAGGGAATAGCTAGTTATTTAGGTTAAAAGGGTAGTTTTTCGAGTAATATGGTTAGTATTTATAGTCTTACTTTTGTGGTTTCTATAGTATACAGAATTGTTATTTTACTAGATGGTATATTTTCCAAGGTAATAACTTGTAGGAACGAAACGTCTATCAGTGTCCGTAATAAATAAACTAAAGTATATTAGGCATTACTAAGAACGTACCTGTCACTACATTTGTTCTATCCGGTTTCTTCACAATACTTGACCCCTAGTCGAGTTGAACGTCGATGCCGGTCATTGCCTTTGTCTTTCCATCGCAATTGGGTTCAATCTAGGGTAGTCTTTCTTGATGTGCTTCACACTACCACACTTATAACAGGCATTACGGTTTATTATGGTTTGGTTTTGGTAGACTGATTGTTGTCGTGTTGGTTGCGGTTGGGGTAGTTGTGAGTCCTGGAGTTGGGTTGGTGGATTTATTGTATTCATAACGGTTCTACAATTTCGGGCATTGTGTCCCACTTTCCCACATTTGTGACACACATTGGTCCGACATTCACCAACATGATGATAACCACATTTTCCATATCTAGGCAAAGGTCCGTTATACTTATCTTGCTTCACATCGGAAGTGATCATAGCGTAATTTTGTATTGCAAGGCGCGCACATTTATTCTGTTGTCTTTCTTGTATTCCTGCTCCATAATTGGTTCGTTTTGTACCAGATGATTCCCCGGGCATTCTTAACACACCACTTCTAATCAAATCAGAAGTTACAATGCCTGCTTGTAACACGACATTTTCGAAAGTTATAGGGCCAGTTGAATTAACCAAACTCCTGACTTCGGGGGCTAAACCCCAAATGTAGTGCTCAATACGTTTATATTCTGGAGTAACTAACCATGGGACTAGACGAGCCAGTTCGTTAAAGCGGTGGGTATACTCCAAGTGATCTGCACCCTTCATTTCTAGATTCCAAAGTTCTTGCTCTAATTTCTGAATTTCGTTTATCGGACAAAAGTGTTTTATCATAAGATTTTTAAGTTCTGTCCAAGACATATAATTGGTTGCCTCTTGTCCTCGAATTTGCACAACAGTATTCCACCACATTAGCGCGTGGTCTACAAATGTAGAAGTAGCAACTTTGACAATACAATCTGGTGGACAGTTAGTGATATTAATGATGGATTCAGTCTTTTCGATCCACTTTACCAGTCCATTTCGTCCTTCAGTACCGCTAAATTCCATAGGTTTGCATAGCATGAAGTTCTTAAGTTGATATCCGTGTTGCGGGGGATTTTGATTGTTACAACTATTGTTCAAGTTCGGTGCATTATTTAAAGTAATATTGGTATTCAACGGGGGAGTATTAGTTGTGATAGTATCAGTATTTATCGGGGGAGCATTTGTGGTTGTATTAGTATTTGTCGGGGGATTAGTATTTACGGCCGCGTTAGCGTTCGGCACTTGATTTGTATTCATAGTTGTACGGATACCAGCAGCGAATTGTGCTGCTATTGTCGGAAGTACTGTTTGTAGTTGTCGAGTGATCATCTCGGCTATATCTGTCTCAGACAACGTGTTTACTTTTTTCGGGGCCATTCTATAACAATAATCGGTTATCCCACAATTAACAAAATTTACATATGCTAATGATCACAAAAGGAATTACAATAACAAGTAATCAGGTATTTCAATTAACAAATATATCACACGGGTTTGTTCTCGAGTTTGAATACTAAGGATAGTACGTAAAATTGGCCAAGCAACCGCCAAAGTTTGCATATATATTAAAAGTTGTCATCTCATTACAAGAAATTTTAACCCAATAGGGGTCAATGTTTGTATTAAAAATGCCCAAATCGTCCTCCATATTAGCATAACGCACCACCATATGCTTGTATGGAGTATCAGACGCTATACACGACAATACCATACTATCCTTATTTATCAAAGCACGCGTTATAACAATTATAAATAGTTCGCAACTTGTACGACAATTGTTCCTATACGATCCCATTATTGGGAAGCTGTTTTTGTTTGGTCTCTCCTATAGGTAGATATTTGCTCATTACAAGTTTAATCAGTACGTTATAATGGGAATGCACGTGTACATTCCACCTGACTTCTGAATGTTTGTTAACTATAATCGTAAAATATATTCTTTCGCTAGGTCATTCAGTTTTCGTAGGCATGTCGGACTTAATAAAAGTAGTAGTTTACTGGTTGGAGGTAAGTAAGTTCCATTCCAGTCGGGGCACGTCATCATTTCGTGATTATGGGGTTTTCATTTTATAATAATCGATTGAAACCGCGTAATATAGGAGAGATTGAAGGTTGTTGAACATAGATGATTCGAAGAGTTTGCTAGTTAAGGAGGTTTATCAGAATTAGTTGTATTGGTGATATGTAAAAGAAATTATTATTATTAATATTTCTTTTTGAAATATCATTAATACATTATATGTACTAGTAGTCACGGTCTGTTTATAGAATTAGGGACTAAATAAAGTAGTTATTATATTTATAATTCAATAAGTTGGATTCATCACTAAGTATTTCCCCCATGGATGGTGTTTGTTTTTCAAACAACAGAAATCGAAGGATGACCTGAAAATAGTTTAGTTTAGTGTCAAATAAACGAGTACTTGAAATAAAGGTTAGACCCATGCTGAGAGGTATTTTATGTATATATATATATATTTATATATATTCTTGAAATCATTGTCTATAGAACACACCTCCCATGGTTCTTTCCCGGGCCTTGCATATTAAGTTCCTTAGTGGTTTCGTCACATCACCAGACTTAGTTAAACTTGTTGAAGCATTCTCATATTCCCACTCACAAGCAACACCGGTTCTTCATCTGTCGTAAAGCTACCCGATCTTGACATCTTTCGGTGCAATCGTTAATCAGAAGAAAACGTTACTTGATAGTTTAGATCAGCGTAAAGGATATTATTAATTAGTACTGAAACAAAATATTTTATTTGTTATGAGAAGGTATAATATTAATTATAAAAAAAATATAATATAAATTTTGATACGATATAATTTTAATCATAATAGGAATTAATATTGATTATAACCGAATATAATATTTGTTACAATAAGATTTAATATCATTGGTAGTACGGTACGTACACGTATCCCTATACCTCGTTTCAGATAAGCACGTATGCACCTTACATATATACTCATCATCACCTTTGTACACATATGTTGCCATATTTACCTATCAGTATGTTCCGCGACTTCTTCCCGAATTCCCTCGTACAAGCAAGTCTGTTATTACGTTCGGGACCATAATAACTCACTTGCCCTACGAGTTCATCCCGGCATCCATCAATATCTATCGTTACTCATTATAAAGTTTCCCAGTGATAATCGAGCCTACGGTTATATTATAGGTATCCTAAAGGATAACCTAATCCTTTATAACCAATGGCTCTGATACCAACTTCTGTCACACCCCGTTAAGAGAATTGCGGAAGCGTAAAACGGAAATGCAACAGATACAACTGGTATCAAATACATTGTTCATAAAGAAACATTACTAACTAATTTACAATATATTATATCGTTCTAACAACTTTTACAAACGAGGTGATACAATCAAACCGGTTCTTCAATTACTTTACTTCTAACTCAAATGCCCATGACATCAATCACCAATCAGACACGTAACGCACAGGAAATTACTTCTCATATCTGATTACCTGAAAAGCATGTTAAAACAGGTCAACTACGAATAGTTGGTGAGTTTCATAAGTTAAACGAAATCAGTTCTGCGTACCACACAGTCATAGTTTGTATGTACGCGCGTATGTAAAAATATGTATTTACGTTTCTATAAATATGTACAGCCATATCCTTGTGTGTGCATAAGCACACATGTAAGTTTATAATATAAATTCGAAATTTCGGTAAAATCGTGATTGTTTGTTCGTACTACCTGTTTCCAATTTCCGTGTTTAACCAACCACTATGGACCCCCTTCCTCCCACAACGGTTCCACATAAACTTAACCACTGTGCCCCCCCTTCCGCCCACAACGGTTCCGCGTTAACATCAACCACTGTGGTCCCCCTTCCACCCACAATGATTCCACGTAAACTCAAACATTATATAGTGTACACGCAAATAATTAGTATATTCTACACATAGTATTTCCTACGGCTAATCACATAGCATTTATATAGACACATATACACATATAGTATTTATCACGTATCACCAAATACTGTGGCTCCCCATCCGCCCACAATACGCATAATCACATTATTTTCTTAACATTAATGTCATAATCAAGTTAGTTCGTTTAATAAGTTGCAGCAGAACTTGGCTCATAGGCCATACTCAACTTTAGTTTATAAGTTGCAGCAGAACTTGGCTCATAGGCCATACTCAACTTTAGTTTATAAGTTGCAGCAGCACTTGGCTCATAGGCCATACTCAACTTTAGTTTATAAGTTGCAGCAGAACTTGGCTCATAGGCCATACTCAACTTTAGTTTAGTAAGTTGCAGCAGCACTTGGCTCATAGGCCATACTCAACTTTAGTTTATAAGTTGCAGCAGAACTTGGCTCATAGGCCATACTCAACTTTAGTTTATTACTATTGTGGTCCTCCTTCCGCCCACAATAGCCCAATAATCATCACAGACCACGTTATCCCCATGGCCATTACAGACCACGTTGTTTCCCAAATTGGTTATGTTTAACATTACATAATGTGTTTGTATAAACATGCTGTCACGTGTAATTTCATTATGTTTTGCAATTCGTATTAACTCCACTCAATATATCAATCAACGATAATAATCATCTTTCATCAGCACGTAGTCAATCATTATGTTTGTAGGGACTTTTCATATATAAATGTTCAGATATTTTATATCCTGAACCGTTTTCAGATACATAACGTGTATAAACATGCTTTCCACCCCAAAAGTTTGTAAAATAGTTTAAAGAGTGGGGTCATGAAACTCACAATTTTGTAGGCACTCAGTGCGAGGTCAGCTCGGGGTTCGTTTTCCTTGCTATCACTTAGTCCCTATAGTCCATATTATAATAATATTAATATTTTAATATTATTATAATCTCAGTACTAAACTGGGCTGTATAACTAATCTGGGTATAGCTGGAATGCCCAGAAAGTGGAAATAGGCTTAGGTTGTGATGTTGTTCAATGTCTAATACTTAAAACCGAACTTGGCTCAGATTCCCGTTTTCCCAGCTGGGCCAAGTTGTTCGTTTACGCGTTCAGAAAATAGTTATGGGAAAATAAACTTGGGTAAATGTATTGGTTAATAAAATGATTAAGTTATAAAGAAGGATCACATACTGGGGTCCCAGATTAGCCACGGGGCCCGTTTCCGTTTATTTAGTTTGATTTAAGAAGAAACGCGCACAATCTATCCGGATTGTCCAGGTTTCTCATAGAAAAGTTCGTTTTCACTTAATTAGTCCAAACATATGATTTTTGATCACTCTTGGTGTTTTGATTTTCCCGCAGGTTCACTAGCCGCGAACTTGCCGGTTGTTATAAAAACTGAATTTGTTTAATATTCAGATTAGCATAATTAATTAACCGTTAATCATTAAATTATGAAAATTTATCCACTTATCAATTAAAATACGTAGATTTTTATAAAAATATTTCTGAAATTTATTTACTGATTTATTAATTTATAAAAATTCGTTTTATCAGCTATATTTCGCCTAAAAATCGTCCGTTTACCCCAAATAATTTACAAAAATTCCTGAATACTCAAATCATGTCCCAAAACAGTCTATATCAATTCCAGAATGTAAAAAGCTTGTTCAATATTCTTTTCGACCCAAATTCGGCTATAAAAATTCACACGAACGCATATACACAAAACACCTTTAGACTTCTCCAAATGATCCCAAAATTCATATGTGATCAAAATACATCAAATCTGAGTTCCCAGAAAATGTTCATAATTTTTGAAGTATTTTAGCTATTTTTCCCAAATAATTGTCCCAGTTCGGTAATAAATTCGCCAAATATTCTCGGATGGTCGAAAAATTACCAAATTTAAACAGGGACTTTTTGACATGGTCCCTGATTTTCCTGAAAAATTTCAAGGCCTAACAATATGCACATCACAACCTTAACCTAAACAGCCCGTAATCGAGTAAATCATCATTACCTTTGCGGTTTTGGTTCGTTTTCGCTCTCTTAATCCAATTTTTGGGTTCTTGTGCTTCTATATAAGCTAGGTACAGGTCCTATATCACAAACCAAGCAATTTTTCATCAACATAACAGCCCTTATCTTAGGGTTTCGGCTAGTGCACAAAAACGAACTTTTGAACCGTAAAAACGCCGTTTCAACCCTTTCATCCGTGTTTATGGCCAAAAAAACTATCAAAACAGGTTCCTTACCGTGTTTATGATCAAAACATGTTTATGGACCATTTTTAGGATTTTTACACGGTTAGGAATGATTTTTAGTAACCAAGACATGTTTTTATGGTATTAAACGACTTTAAACAAGTACAAAAGCTACTTATTTAAGCTCCTTACCTTAGGGTTTGAAGGTTTTGTGGCTGGAGCAGAACTTGTGTCCAGAATTCTCATGAAAAATATATCACAAAATATCTTAGAACTTGTTTAAATATGAAAAGGGTTTAAGGGGGGAAAAGTCTTCTTTGGCGGGCTGGGCTCGTTGGTCCCCTTTTTGGCCCATTTGGCCCACTTTTCTCGATTTACGTGCCCGAACGTGAAATGCCGAGTCCAAATTTATTTCGGGTTCGGTTTCTGGCGAAAAAAATATATCGGGTGCGACAAACGGAGCGAAAACGAGTGTTTTTCGGCTAGTTTTGTGTAAAATTATAAAAACATACTATACGTTTGTTAAAATCAAAAATATTTTCACGGATCACTTAAAACATTTCAAATAAGTGTTTGGTAAGTCTTTTTCGGCTTAACGGATGATACAATGCTTGGTTTGTAACCATCTTTCGCGTTTAAGTCTATAGCGGGTAGTTAAACGAGCATGTTTTCGTTTAACTTGTTTGCTATCGAACTAAGGCCATATTACTAATATTTTAGCTTGCATAGATCGTATATCACTTATAGATGGCACCCCGGGATATCCGGACCATAACCAGACCCGTTTGGTTATTCGTTTGTTCGTTACGCAATAAGCGGTTAAACGCTTATTCGAGTTTGTAAGTACTAAGGTGTACTCGGTTTTGCCACGGATGTCACATTCTCCCCCAGTTAAGAAATTTCGTCCCCGAAATTCAATATGCCAAATATGCTCTTTTTGGGGAAAATTTTATAATCATTTGTTTCGGAATTCGTTTTTCTGTTTCCGAACACGTTTGATTCCCCGTTGTGGATTCCACTGAATTTTATTCAATGAGATTTTATTGTGTCGCAACTGTTTGATTTTCACAAGTCTCTTTATAGAGTTTAGTTGTATAAAAGTTTTCAAATAGTACTAATTCCGCCCTGTCAGTAAGGAACTCGTTTTGATTCGATATATGAAATATAGGGAGTGAAATAATTTTGTTTAATACGTTATGGGGTTAACTTTCAAGGCAATTTTGTACAGTGCTATATATTTTAGAATCAACTCACCGTTCCTCAACTCAACTAACAACTTTCAAAATTTGATAACTTCTCGTATTTCTCAGTATAGCCCTCTTGTTAGCCTTAGACGGCCTTCGGTTTGTTATTAATATTACGAGCTTTATTTATGATTCTCGAAATCGAATCGGATTTTGTATTTTGGGGGTCGCCAATTTTCAATTGAATAGGGTGGCGAGTTATATTCTTGCTCGTGTAATATAGTATATTACCACTTGTATAATATTATGATGACTGTTAATGTACGAGGGTTGAAATTACTGGTCTCACTTTCCTCTATTGTTTGAATAGTTTATATGGTTTGATTGTTTGTTAGAGGACTACAGCCGTGCTCAGGTCGATTCGGGATATAAGGTTTCATACACAATTTACTAAGGATAAGATATTATTAAGGCGCGTTTTTTTTTTTTTAGTTGGGTAGTTGTTACAAATCAGAAGAAGGTATTTGGAGTGGATTAGTCAGGGAACTATCATTCAGCTTGAATTGCTTTCTCGGGATGTTTAAGGAACACATGTTAAGGGTTCCATTTTAGTTTGTTTCCCACTTCCAATGGGGTATCTCGAATTGTTGTAGCATCTCCGAGGATCTTTAGTATTCCCCCAGAACATATAATAGTGCACACTTTACAACACATGTGCCTATGATTCCTTCGTAGATTTCGCTTGCATCTTTATACTAGTACTCAGTTTATCCGAACATCTGGCCTGGCTTTTCCTTGCTCATCACTCGGTTATTAAGGCTATAAAAGTTTAAAGTTTAAGTTTCAGTTACGGATATTATAGTTCTTCTCATCCGTGTTTCGTCATTGGGGGTACTAGGTTTTGTTCTGTGTACGGGATCACTTCTTTATCTAGAAAAGGCAGTATAATAGTTCTATTTCTATATATAACCTTCATTTGAACTCAATTAACTAGTCCATACTGACTATTACACAATGATTCCTCACTTCCATCGGGAGTGCATCGATAGGGAATAGCTAGTTATTTAGGTTAAAAGGGTAGTTTTTCGAGTAATATGGTTAGTATTTATAGTCTTACTTTTGTGGTTTCTATAGTATACAGAATTGTTATTTTACTAGATGGTATATTTTCCAAGGTAATAACTTGTAGGAACGAAACGTCTATCAGTGTCCGTAATAAATAAACTAAAGTATATTAGGCATTACTAAGAACGTACCTGTCACTACATTTGTTCTATCTGGTTTCTTCACAATACGTGACCCCTAGTCGAGTTGAAGATCTATGCCGGTCCTTGCCTTTGTCTTTCCATCGCAATTGGGTTCAATCTAGGGTAGTCTTTCTTGATGTGCTTCACACTACCACACTTATAACAGGCATTACGGTTTATTATGGTTTGGTTTTGATAGACTGATTGTTGTCGTGTTGGTTGCGGTTGGGGTAGTTGTGAGTCCTGGAGTTGGGTTGGTGGATTTATAGTATTCATAACGGTTCTACAATTTCGGGCATTGTGTCCCACTTTCCCACATTTGTGACACACATTGGTCCGACATTCACCAACATGATGATAACCACATTTTCCATATCTAGGCAAAGGTCCGTTATACTTATCTTGCTTCACATCGGAAGTGATCATAGCGTAATTTTGTATTGCAAGGCGCGCACATTTATTCTGTTGTCTTTCTTGTATTCCTGCTCCATAATTAGTTCGTTTTGTACCAGATGATTCCCCGGGCATTCTTAACACACCACTTCTAATCAAATCAGAAGTTACAATGCCTGCTTGTAACACGACATTTTCGACAGTTATAGGGCCAGTTGAATTAACCAAACTCCTGACTTCGGGGGCTAAACCCCAAATGTAGTGCTCAATACGTTTATATTCTGGAGTAACTAACCATGGGACTAGACGAGCCAGTTCGTTAAAGCGGTGGGTATACTCCAAGTGATCTGCACCCTTCATTTCTAGATTCCAAAGTTCTTGCTCTAATTTCTGAATTTCGTTTATCGGACAAAAGTGTTTTATCATAAGATTTTTAAGTTCTGTCCAAGACATATAATTGGTTGCCTCTTGTCCTCGAATTTGCACAACAGTATTCCACCACATTAGCGCGTGGTCTACAAATGTAGAAATAACAACTTTGATAATACAATCTGGTGGACAGTTAGTGATATTAATGATGGATTCAGTCTTTTCGATCCACTTTACCAGTCCATTTGGTCCTTCAGTACCGCTAAATTCCATAGGTTTACATAGCATGAAGTTCTTAAGTTGATATCCGTGTTGCGGGGGATTTTGATTGTTACAACTATTGTTCAAGTTCGGTGCATTATTTAAAGTAATATTGGTATTCAACGGGGGAGTATTAGTTGTGATAGTATCAGTATTTATCGGGGGAGCATTTGTGGTTGTATTAGTATTTGTCGGGGGATTAGTATTTACGGCCGCGTTAGCGTTCGGCACTTGATTTGTATTCATAGTTGTACGGATACCAGCAGCGAATTGTGCTGCTATTGTCGGAAGTACTGTTTGTAGTTGTCGAGTGATCATCTCGGCTATATCTGCCTCAGACAACGTGTTTACTTTTTTCGGGGCCATTCTATAACAATAACCGGTTATCCCACAATTAACAAAATTTACATATGCTAATGATCACAAAAGGAATTACAATAACAAGTAATCAGGTATTTCAATTAACAAATATATCACATGGGTTTGTTCTCGAGTTTGAATACTAAGGATAGTACGTAAAATTGGCCAAGCAACCGCCAAAGTTTGCATATTTATTAAAAGTTGTCATCTCATGACAAGAAATTTTAACCCAATAGGGGTCAATGTTTGTATTAAAAATGCCCAAATCGTCCTCCATATTAGCATAACGCACCACCATATGCTTGTATGGAGTATCAGACGCTATACACGACAATACCATACTATCCTTATTTATCAAAGCACGCGTTATAACAATTATAAATAGTTCGCAACTTGTACGACAATTGTTCCTATACGATCCCATTATTGGGAAGCTGTTTTTGTTTGGTCTCTCCTATAGATAGATATTTGCTCATTACAAGTTTAATCAGTACGTTATAATGGGAATGCACGTGTACATTCCACCTGACTTCTGAATGTTTGTTAACTATAATCGTAAAATATATTCTTTCGCTAGGTCATTCAGTTTTCGTAGGCATGTCGGACTTAATAAAAGTAGTAGTTTACTGGTTGGAGGTAAGTAAGTTCTATTCCAGTCGGGGCACGTCATCATTTCATGATTATGGGGTTTTCATTTTATAATAATCGATTGAAACCGCGTAATATAGGAGAGATTGAAGGTTGTTGAACATAGATGATTCGAAGAGTTTGCTAGTTAAGGAGGTTTATCAGAATTAGTTGTACTGGTGATATGTAAAGGAAATTATTATTATTAATATTTCTTTTTGAAATATCATTAATACATTATATGTACTAGTAGTCACGGTCTGTTTATAGAATTAGGGACTCAATAAAATAGTATTATATTTATAATTCAATAAGTTGGATTCATCACTAAGTATTTCCCCCATGGATGGTGTTTGTTTTTCAAATAACAGAAATCGAAGGATGACCAGAAAATAGTTTAGTTTAGTGTCAAATAAACGAGTACTTGAAATAAAGGTTAGACCCATGCTGAGAGGTATTTTATGTATATATATATATATTTATATATATTCTTGAAATCATTGTCTATAGAACACACCTCCCATGGTTCTTTCCCGGGCCTTGCATATTAAGTTCCTTAGTGGTTTCGTCACATCACCAGACTTAGTTAAACTTGTTGAAGCATTCTCATATTCCCACTCACAAGCAACACCGGTTCTTCATCTGTCGTAAAGCTACCCGATCTTGACATCTTTCGGTGCAATCGTTAATCAGAAGAAAACGTTACTTGATAGTTTAGATCAGCGTAAAGGATATTATTAATTAGTACTGAAACAAAATATTTTATTTGTTATGAGAAGGTATAATATTAATTATAAAAAAAATATAATATAAATTTTGATACGATATAATTTTAATCATAATAGGAATTAATATTGATTATAACCGAATAAAATATTTGTTACAATAAGATTTAATATCATTGGTAGTACGGTACGTACACGTATCCCTATACCTCGTTTCAGATAAGCACGTATGCACCTTACATATATACTCATCATCACCTTTGTACACATATGTTGCCATTTTTACCTATCAGTATGTTCCGCGACTTCTTCCCGAATTCCCTCGTACAAGCAAGTCTGTTATTACGTTCGGGACCATAATAACTCACTTGCCCTACGAGTTCATCCCGGCATCCATCAATATCTATCGTTACTCATTATAAAGTTTCCCAGTGATAATCGAGCCTACGGTTATATTATAGGTATCCTAAAGGATAACCTAATCCTTTATAACCAATGGCTCTGATACCAACTTCTGTCATACCCCGTTAAGCGAATTGCGGAAGCGTAAAACGGAAATGCAACAGATACAACTGGTATCAAATACATTGTTCATAAAGAAACATTACTAACTAATTTACAATATATTATATCGTTCTAACAACTTTTACAAACGAGGTGATACAATCAAACCGGTTCTTCAATTACTTTACTTCTAACTCAAATGCCCATGACATCAATCACCAATCAGACACGTAACGCACAGGAAATTACTTCTCATATCTGATTACCTGAAAAGCATGTTAAAACAGGTCAACTACGAATAGTTGGTGAGTTTCATAAGTTTAACGAAATCAGTTCTGCGTACCACACAGTCATAGTTTGTATGTACGCGCGTATGTAAAAATATGTATTTACGTTTCTATAAATATGTACAGCCATATACTTGTGTGTGCATAAGCACACATGTAAGTTTATAATATAAATTCGAAATTTCGGTAAAATCGTGTTTGTTTGTTCGTACTACCTGTTTCCAATTTCCGTGTTTAACCAACCACTGTGACCCCCTTCCTCCCACAACGGTTCCACATAAACTCAACCACTGTGCCCCCCTTCCGCCCACAACGGTTCCGCGTTAACATCAACCACTGTGGTCCCCCTTCCACCCACAATGATTCCACGTAAACTCAAACATTATATAGTGTACACGCAAATAATTAGTATATTCTACACATAGTATTTCCTACGGCTAATCACATAGCATTTATATAGACACATATACACATATAGTATTTATCACGTATCACCAAATACTGTGGCTCCCCATCCGCCCACAATACGCATAATCACATTATTTTCTTAACATTAATGTCATAATCAAGTTAGTTCGTTTAATAAGTTGCAGCAGAACTTGGCTCATAGGCCATACTCAACTTTAGTTTATAAGTTGCAGCAGAACTTGGCTCATAGGCCATACTCAACTTTAGTTTATAAGTTGCAGCAGAACTTGGCTCATAGGCCATACTCAACTTTAGTTTAGTAAGTTGCAGCAGAACTTGGCTCATAGGCCATACTCAACTTTAGTTTATAAGTTGCAGCAGAACTTGGCTCATAGGCTATACTCAACTTTAGTTTATTACTATTGTGGTCCTCCTTCCGCCCACAATAGCCCCATAATCATCACAGACCACGTTATCCCCATGGCCATTACAGACCACGTTGTTTCCAAAATTTGTTATGTTTAACATTACATAATGTGTTTGTATAAACATGCTGTCACGTGTAATTTCATTATGTTTTGCAATTCGTATTAACTCCACTCAATATATCAATCAACGATAATAATCATCTTTCATCAGCACGTAGTCAATCATTATGTTTGTAGGGACTTTTCATATATAAATGTTCAGATATTTTATATCCTGAACCGTTTTCAGATACATAACGTGTATAAACATGCTTTCCACCCCAAAAGTTTGTAAAATAGTTTAAAGAGTGGGGTCATGAAACTCACAATTTTGTAGGCACTCAGTGCGAGGTCAGCTCGGGTTCGTTTTCCTTGCTATCACTTAGTCCCTATAGTCCATATTATAATAATATTAATATTTTAATATTATTATAATCTCAGTACTAAACTGGGCTGTATAACTAATCTGGGTATAGCTGGAATGCCCAGAAAGTGGAAATTGGCTTAGGTTGTGATGTTGTTCAATGTCTAATACTTAAAACCGAACTTGGCTCAGATTCCCGTTTTCCCAGCTGGGCCAAGTTGTTCGTTTACGCGTTCAGAAAATAGTTATGGGAAAATAAACTTGGGTAAATGTATTGGTTAATAAAATGATTAAGTTATAAAGAAGGATCACAATCTGGGGTCCCAGATTAGCCACGGGGCCCGTTTCCGTTTATTTAGTTTGATTTAAGAAGAAACGCGCACAATCTATCCGGATTGTCCAGGTTTCTCATAGAAAAGTTCGTTTTCACTTAATTAGTCCAAACATATGATTTTTGATCACTCTTGGTGTTTTGATTTTCCCGCAGGTTCACTAGCCGCGAACTTGCTGGTTGTTATAAAAACTGAATTTGTTTAATATTCAGATTAGCATAATTAATTAACCGTTAATCATTAAATTATGAAAATTTAACCACTTATCAATTTAAATATGTAGATTTTTATAAAAATATTTCTGAAATTTATTTACTGATTTATTAATTTATAAAAATTCGTTTTATCAGCTATATTTCGCCTAAAAATCGTCCGTTTACCCCCAAATAATTTACAAAAATTCCTGAATACTCAAATCATGTCCCAAAACAATCTATATCAATTCCAGAATGTAAAAAGCTTGTTCAATATTCTTTTCGACCCAAATTCGGCTATAAAAATTCACACGAACGCATATACACAAAACACCTTTAGACTTCTTCAAATGATCCCAAAATTCATATGTGATCAAAATACATCAAATCTGAGTTCCCAGAAAATATTCATAATTTTTGAAGTATTTTAGCTATTTTTCCCAAATAATTGTCCCAATTCGGTAATAAATTCGCCAAATATTCTCGGATGGTCGAAAAATTACCAAATTTAAACAGGGACTTTTTGACATGGTCCCTGATGTTCCTGCAAAATTTCAAGGCCTAACAATATGCACATCACAACCTTAACCTAAACAGCCCGTAATCGAGTAAATCATTATTACCTTTGCGGTTTTGGTTCGTTTTCGCTCTCTTAATCCAATTTTTGGGTTCTTGTGCTTCTATATAAGCTAGGTACAGGTCCTATATCACAAACCAAGCAATTTTTCATCAACATAACAGCCCTTAACTTAGGGTTTCGGCTAGTGCACAAAAACGAACTTTTGAACCGTAAAAACGCCGTTTCAACCCTTTCATCCGTGTTTATGGCCAAAAAAACTATCAAAACAGGTTCCTTACCGTGTTTATGATCAAAACATGTTTATGGACCATTTTTAGGATTTTTACACGGTTAGGAATGATTTTTAGTAACCAAGACATGTTTTTATGGTATTAAACGACTTTAAACAAGTACAAAAGCTACTTATTTAAGCTCCTTACCTTAGGGTTTGAAGGTTTTGTGGCTGGAGCAGAACTTGTGTCCAGAATTCTCATGAAAAATATATCACAAAATATCTTAGAACTTGTTTAAATATGAAAAGGGTTTAAGGGGGGAAAAGTCTTCTTTGGCGGGCTGGGCTCGTTGGGTCCCCTTTTTGGCCCATTTGGCCCACTTTTCTCGATTTACATGCCCGAACGTGAAATGCCGAGTCCAAATTTATTTCGGGTTCGGTTTCTGGCGACAAAAATATATCTGGTGCGACAAACGGAGCGAAAACGAGTGTTTTTCGGCTAGTTTTGTGTAAAATTATAAAAACATACTATACGTTTGTAAAAATCGAAAATATTTTCACGGATCACTTAAAACATTTCAAATAAGTGTTTGGTAAGTCTTTTTCGGCTTAACGGATGATACAATGCTTGGTTTGTAACCATCTTTCGAGTTTAAGTCTATAGCGGGTAGTTAAACGAGCATGTTTTCGTTTAACTTGTTTGCTATCGAACTAAGGCCATATTACTAATATTTTAGCTTGCATAGATCGTATATCACTTATAGATGGCACCCCGGGATATCCGGACCATAACCAGACCCGTTTGGTTATTCGTTTGTTCGTTACGCAATAAGCGGTTAAACGCTTATTCGAGTTTGTAAGTACTAAGGTGTACTTGGTTTTGCCACGGATGTCACATGAAAGAACCAGATGTGATTGTCAAAAATGATAACATACCTTTTGATAATCACATTCTGTGTGAACCTGAGGAGTTTGAACATTGAAAAATTCTAAGGTATCTTCTAATCTAAAGAAATCAGACAAGCCTTCAGTGTCTGATGAGGATTTGATGAAGTTTATCAATCCTCAAGCTGAATCTTTCAATGGGAAAGTCTTTAAGATAAAAGGGTTATCTAAAGTATTTTCGGATATGGAAGTTCCATTGAATCTTCTGAATTCTGAAATGATTGAAAGTGCCTTTCAAGAAAATACTTCGAAAGTTACTGAACTTTAACGAAAATTTAACAAATCAAAATTAAAGAATGTTCAAGTGAATCCTACTGTCAAAATGTTTAACCCTATAAAATTTGTGAAATCATCAGGAATGAAGGATTCATCGAATTCCACCAATCTTGAAATTTATAAAAATAAAAAGGGATTAAAACATGAAGTTTCAAAGATAGTAACTTTTGAAAAACCTAATGTTGATATTCCTTAACCTTTGCATTAAAAAAAGACAAGTACTTCACCACAAAAATCCTTAGACACTCGTTTGTGTTTTAAATGTGGTGAACCCGGTCATGTCTCGAAGAAAAGGCTGACAATATCAAGTCATCATCAACTCAAAAGACTGAACTGAATCATAATTTGAAAGAAACTCAAGTTGACAAATGTTTTATAATGTATTCAACTGTCAACCCAAGGAAAGTGGTTCGGGTTGAAACACCTAACGTATTAATCAAATTCGTTGACCCTGCTCAACCGATTTGTAAAAACATTGATTCGGGAATAATACGTGACGGCTACCTAAAGAAGAAAACCAAGAAACCCGTCACCTATTCTCAAGTACCGAATGCAAGTGTTAATTTAAATTTATCTCCGAAAATCTCAAAAGGAGAGCCCAAGACTGAGGCTTAGTCTGCCTTTTTGAACTTATCATTTAACATTTTGTGTAGAGTTCATCCAGGTCTGTATTAATTCATAAGTGGATATTGGATAGTGGATGTTCTCGGCATATCACCGGCAACCTTGATCATCTTAATAACATCAAAGATATTCAGGGAGGTTATGTGGCATTTGCTGGTAATAACGATGGGATGATTACTAAAGAAGGAGAAGTATCAAACGGGACTATTACGTTTGTAAAGGTTAATAATTGTGAAAAAGTGGATCATAATCTGTTGAGTGTCTCCCAGATATGTGATAAAAATACACCACGATTTTCACAGACAAGGAATGTGTTATCCTTCAACCGGGATACACAATTCCTGAAGAAATGCTTGTCATGCGATCACCTCGATCAAATGATCTTTATATACTTAACATGAGTGTGAATGTAAACGTTTCGCCCTCGGCAACATGTTTTGTCTCCAAGGCTACAGAGAAAGACTCGATTCCATGGCATCGACACATGGGACACATGCACGTTCGCAAAATGAATCATTTAATCACTAATGATTTGGTGGATGGTGTAACCCTCAAAAAATTCAAGTTAAATGATCATTGCGTTGCATGCAAGAAGGGGAAACACGCCACTGGAACGTCTTCATATGGATTTACTTGGTCTAGTGAATCCTGCCAGTATTGCTGGTAATTTGTATTGCTTGGTTGTCACTAATGACTTTTCAAGATACTCATGGATTTTATTTATGGGTTTGAAAGATCAAACACCAGTGTTAATTCAGAACCTTATCACAAAGATCGAATCACTTTACAAACTAAAAGTGAGACGAATTCGTGGTGATAATGGAACTGAGTTTAAGAATAATGTATTGGATTTCTTCTGTATTCAGAAGGGAATACATCGCCGTATGTTCCTCAACAAAACGGCGTGTCTGAACGGAAGTCGTAAGTTGATGGAGGCTGCGAGATCAATGCTTGCTGATTCTAAGCTTCCCGTTCAATTTTCAAACGAAGCTGTAAATACGGCTTGTTATACTCTGAATCGCGTACTAACGGTAAAGAGGTTCAAGAAAACAAGTTACGAAATTCTGAATAATCGTAAGTTGAATTTAAAGTACTTGGAACAATTCGGGTATCCATGTATGGTATTGAAGAGAGATGCCAGGAAATTTGACAAAAAGGCATTCGAGGGTTACTTTTTAGGCTATAATTCTCCTAAGAAGCGTATCTTCAATATCTATTCGGGATGTGTAGAAGAATAGTATCATGTAGATTGTCAAAGCTACACTACACCTCCAACCGGTACAGGTTCTGATTGGATGTTCGACTATGATGGATTATTTAATTCGTTTACGCCAGCGATTGAGGAAATACCTGAAGATTTTATCCGATCGTATTTGGAAGAACGATGTCTTCCTATTCCAAGTTCTTCATCTACTGATGTAATTGAAACTCCTAACGTATCAGAGACATCAAACGATGCTTATGAATCTTCCGATGATGCTGATTTTGTTGATTCATCTTCAATTCCATTGGATGAAGCTCCATAAACAAACGAGCCAATTCTTGTTGAAGATTTGTCATCAACAGTCTCTTTAGACACAGCAGATGAAAATACCACCAATCTTGGTGATAATGTATCTGTGCCTGCGAATCCTTCCTTAAGGATTCAAACTAATCATCCGCAGGAACAGATAATCGGGGATGTGAACGACGGTGTGTGAACAAGACATCAGTTGGCTAATGTATGCGACGATGTAATTGTTTGTAACTTATCTCCAAAGATGATCTGATTGTATGTGCTTATGCGGATTTGCACTCAATGGGGATTTTGAACATTGCATGATACACTTGCTTTTTATCTCAGATCGAACCGACAAGTGTCACGATGGCACTCAAGGAACACTCTTGGGTTGAAGCTATGCTGGAGGAGCTGCAACAGTTCGTGAGACTGGGTGTGTCACACCCCGACTAGCACAATGTGGAAGCGTATAATGGGAATGTAACAGACACCTCTGGTATCAACCATATTGTTTATAAAGAAACATTACAAACTAATTTACAATATATTACATAACATTATTCTATCATTATTTTATAGTCTAGGTGATACAAACAAAACTAGTTCGTTAAACTATATGATCTTACTACTAATACCCTTGCTTTTATTCACATAGCATCAACCACACCTTGAACACGTAGCAGATCACCAAGTTATCCCAATTTAGGTACGCCTGAAAAGCAGTTTAAAACGGGTCAACTACTAGAGTTGGTGAGTTTCATGAGTTTCAAGAAAACAGTTATGAATATTTACAAGTTAACACTTGTAATTATGATATAAGTATGTATGTATGTAATTAATGTAATTATGCTAAGCTACAGTGAAGCCTTGACTGTTTGTGCTGCGTGCATCCATTTCCCACGCCCAATCAACCATTGTGGCCCCCTTTTCGCCCACAGTATGCCCCAAGTAGCTATGTCCAACACTACGTAGCGTGTTTGTATATTTATGGTCATGTGCAAACGGGGTAAAGTCTTAGCAACACATGCCGGTTCCGTTTGCGTTTATCAAACCAATAGTACTATTCACAAGCCACCGGCTCGAAGATAATCACTGTGTTAGTGGGGACTTTCGTGTGTTAGCACTTAGATAATTCACATCAACAAATGTTTCAGGTATGTATATGTAATCAAATACGCTTTTCACCCCAAAAGTTCATAAAACTGTTTAAAGAGAGGGGTCATGAAACTCACGGTTTAATCAGTAATCAGTAGTGCGACAATTCAGGGTTTGCTTGACTCGTAATCACTGGTCCCTATAATTAATATTATAATAATATTAATATTATAATATAATTATAATCTCAATAGTAAACTGGGCTGTATATCTAATCTGGGTATAGCTGGAACGCCCAAAAAGAGTCAATAGGCTTAGGTTGTCATGTTGTTCAATGTCTAATCCTTAAAACCGAACTTGTCGCAGTTTCCCCGTTCTCCTAGCTGGGCCAAGTTGTTCGTTTATGCGTTCAGAAAGCAGTTATGGGGAAGTTAGCTTGGGTAAATGTGTTGGTCGATAAAATGATTAAGTTATAAAAAAGATCACACATTGGGGTTCTGGATTCACTACGTGGCCCGTTTCCGTTTATTCAGTTTGATTTGAGGAGAAACACGTACAATCTATCCAGATTGTCCAGGTTTCTCATAAAAAGGTTCTTTTTTACTTAATTAATCCAAAAATATGATTTTTGATCACTCTTGGTGTTCTGATATTCCTGCAGGTTCGTTAATCACGAACTTGCCGGTTTTCAAATTAGCATAATTAATTAACCGTTAATCATTAAATTATGAACATTTAGCCACTTATCAAATAAACTATGTAGATTTTTATAAAAATATTTATGGAATTATTTACTGGTTTATTAATTTATAAAAATTCATTTTATCCCAAACGATTTCCAAAAATTCCACAAAAATTTTTGGATGCTCAAATTATATCCCAAAACCATCTGTATCAATTCCAGAATGTAACAACCTTGTTCAATATTTTTTTCGGTCCAATAACGACTATAGAAACTCATATGAACGCAAATGCATAAAACCTACTTAGGCTTTTCCAAATGCTCCCAAATTTCATATGTTATCAAAATAAACCAAATATGAGTTCCCCACAAAATTTCATAATTTTTTAAAAATTTTAACTATTTTTCCCAAATAAACGTCCCAATTCGGTAATAAATTTGCCAAATATTCTCAGATGGTCGAAAAATTACCAAATTTGAACAGGGACTCAATGAAATGGTCCATGATGTCCCTGAAAAATTTCATTACCTAAAAATATGCACATCACAACCCTAACCTTAACAGCCCGTAAACGAGTGATTCGGTATTAGCTTTGTGGTTTTGGTTCGTTTTTGCCCTTCTAATCAAGTTTTTAGGTTCTTGTGCTCCTATGAAACCTAAATACAGGTCCTATATCACAAACCAAGCAAATTTCATCAACACAACAGCCCTTTAACTTTGGGTTTCAGCTAGGGTGTAAAAACGAACTTTTGAACCGTAAAAATGCCGTTTCAACCCTCTAATCCGAGTTTATGGCAAAAAAAACTATCAAACCAGGTGTCTCGGTCTTTATAATAGTATTATTATATTAATGATAATGTAAGGGGTATTTTGGTAAATTTATCCCCACTCGCTCTAATGTAAACATATTCGTTACCCCATAACGAATCAGCTACATTTGTTAAGTTTGTAAGCCACATTCGTGAACCCTGATTAACAAATGTGACAACGAATGAGGGCATTCGTTATAGTTTAAATGTATTAACGAATGAGAATGTTCATTCGTTATGTTTAATCTAACAAATGACACATTCGTTAAGGATAAGTTAACGAATGTGTCATCGTCACTATATACCTGTAATATTATTGTTAATGTAATCAGTTCATTATTTTATCGCTCTTTGAGTCGGGTTACTCTGTCCAATTTCTCTCTCAACACACACAGTTCACACACTAATAGTATTCAAGCTAATTGTATACCTAATCAATGAATTACACGATGTCATCGTAGATATAGATCCATACGAGCTCTCTCACTTAGCCCTTGGATTGGCTAGTCTCATTCTCTAGCCTTCTGAATCTGACTCTGTTTCCTCAGGATCCTTCTCCGATGTTGCTGAATATACCTCTTCTTGCGTGACTGGAGTAACAACCTCTTTCTTCATGACTTTTTGCTTCTTTTTCTTGGGTGCAACAGATTCGCCCTCTAAGTCAGACTCAATCTTTATGAATCTCTTACCAACTGGTTTAAATTCCAACATCAGCCTGATCTCCTCTTCCCGATCTGAATCACTATTATCATGTCTCCATTTATTATCAGTAGGAGCCACATAATTAAGGTTCTTCAAATGACCAAATAAACCTCTAAATTTAGGAATATCAGCTTCTTTCACATTCTTGTACGGAGCTAGTTTAGCTAGATTGTTGCCAGTTACATGAACAAGAAAAATCTTAGACCCTTCTTTCTTGACATTAGGAAACACGTCCTCAACAAACATCAGTACAAATCTCGGGTATTGCAACCACTGATCGTCTCTGAAGTTCATCTTCATGTTGTCTAATATCATCCGAGAGAAACTGTACTTAAGATTTAAGCACAAAGCCGCCATAGTACTCATCTGATAGTCCAAGATATCATCATATCCACCCTTCCGATGTCCAAGACAATGAACCACAACGTGCACCAAATACTTCTACGGTCTAGAAAAAGTCATCCTCTTGAATGCTAAACGGTTCAAAGAATCTCTATACCCCATCTGAAGCATGCACCCTTTCACCATCTTTTCATCAACATCAACAGGATCTAATGATTCATCTCCGAACTCCAAGACCATTCTAATCAAATCTTCATTCACTACAATCTTCTGCCCTTGAACTGTGGCCTGAATATCTGTTCCAAAAACCTGGGCAGTACTCCAAAACTCAGTTACAATGCTCTCATAAGGATCTACTGAATGTGTATGGCCTTGTAAATTCTGGATCTCGTCAAGAACGGCATGATTACTTTAAACTTGGCTGCTTTGGGATCCTCTTCATTCAAATAAGCACAGATGTTGTACTTTGGATCAGTAATCTTCCCTTTCTTACACATCTGCAAGCGTAAACAAATACACATGTTAACTTTGACTTCAAACAAATGGATAAGTTTTATTCAGCATATATGTTTTTTTTTCCAGCATATAAGTCGATATCTACATGTATGTCTAATCCAACATATAAGTCTGTATCTACGTATAAGTCTTATTCAACGTATAAGTTTTTTCCAATGTATATGTCAGATTAACGTATATGTTTGAAAGTTTTGACTTTAGTCAACGCATAACATATACTCCGTATATGTATAAACATATACGGCTTATATGTTTCTGTTTTGACCAAATTCAAAATTTTTGATCTGTAACACATTTTTACAAATACAATCACTCATCAAGATTCGTTACGCTATATGTCTTCAATTTGGTGATTCATCAACATTTAACTAGTACAAATGCAAAATATATCAACAGATATGTTCAACGATTCAAATCTGACACTTTATGTCTATAACAATCCAATTAAATACAATCATAAACCTCGTATGATCAAACTAATTCTAATTTGTGGTTTATTTGATTTAGACAATGTTTCTCTTAGACAGATTAGATTTATCCGTCAGCACGGTTTACTGTTCATTATCAGATTTAAAATCATCAGCTCACCTTTTCAATCTGGATCAGTGTGTAAATCACCGATACAGAAATCAATAATCAATCTTAACAGCAAACATACTTTTGGATAAATGTCAGGACAGAGAGAATTGAAAGGTCAGGCGCATAAGTACTCACTTATGCGCCATATATGTGCTATATATACAACTCAACATATGCCGCATATAATTGTGAGACTTATACGATGCATAAGTTATGCGACGTATAAGTCTCAATACTTATACATTGCATGTCCTTGAAATCTCTGTTTTCATGTCTTATTCACACCAATATAATGTTCCAAGTACAAATTAATGTCCTTGTACATTATAAGAATAACTTAAATAAGATCAGTTTGAAAAATCACTATTTTACCAAGTCCAAATTAATGACCTTGAGCAAAACAGATAATCACTTTGATATTTTGATTTTGATTTGATAAAACTTGGCAAAAATTTATTGTCCAATGAAAACCCCAGAGAGATAGTTCACCCGCCCATCAAGAGTCGAAAACTAAATCAGAAATAAAATCTTTTTGGCTTTTTAATAGAAACAAATATCAAATGAAAATTAACAACTGAAATAGAAACTAGAAATCAATACAAAATTCACATGTTTTTGTGAGTTTGAGCAGAGAATCATATTGACCAAATTGCCCTTCCATCACAGTTTTATTTTCAGCGTTTATTTTGACTGGTGTTAAGTCAGTCGTTGGTATTGTTGTCCACCTAAACATTTTAAACAAATGATTCATGAATTTCTGTGATATATTTAATTGATTTAACTAGGAACAAGGTTTCAAGATTTATCAGTTCTAATCTTGATTCAGGCGTATTTGATTTTTACATAGTTCACCCGCCCATCAAGACTTTGCTAGAAACTAACACCAGTTCTAATCTTGAATCAGTTCTAATCTTGTTCGGGCGTTATCTTGAATTAGTTCTAATCTTGATTCAGGCGTAAACCTAACTTGACTTAAACCTTAGAATCAGAAGATAAAAAGATTTTTATTTTAGGCATATCAGCAAATAATCCCCACTACAAGACATACCCCCGTTATCAAGCAATACCCTAAGGTCCTTTCCCATTAATGAGTATGCACGATTTCATCTGTCGGCTTGCAAATGTTGTGTCCCTTGTGGTCCGTTTCTTAATGGTAATAAGACACGAGCAAGGGGACAATGTGTGTCTAACAGTGGATTTTGATTAAGTCAGTAGTGAATTTAGTACATAAGTACTTGTGCGATCAAGTTTAATGACTTTTAAAGCAGCTTAGTCTGTGGGTTTGCTCTTTAAAGCTTGTTTAAATATTCATCGAAATGAATACCCAGATGATAAACCGCATAAAGACCCAATGGATCGAGGAACCTTAAAGCATCCCATCAATACAGGATTTAAGGCCATAAAACCATACATCATTGAAGCGGTAACCACTTATTGATAGCTATGTTTTAACAAATTTAAATAATCATTCTGATTAAAAGGCTTGAGTATGACCAGCTATTACATTTCTGGCATCATTATCAAGACTTTGCTAGAAACTAACACCCCAACAATTTGGCAATTTTAAGTTTATATCACTTAATTTTCCTTGTTTGTTTTAAAGGCCTACCAATGCACCAATACAATTATGCACATAGCCTTTTATACATACTTTTTTCTAGATTTGGGACCAGATAATCAATGTACTATCATCTTCCCTTTTTTCTTCAAAAACTCATTTTCTGAGGAGCAACATTTTTAATGTTTTTGACATTTTTGAATTTTATAATGTTTTTGGTTTTTTCAAAATTTTCAATGTTTTTGGTTTTTCTTGAAATTTTCTCCCCCTAAAATCAAAAACAATACAAAAAATTATTTATAAAAGAAAATTTGACTTTGATGTTTAGGATCACAAGGTATCCAAAGCACCTGTAATCTCGGTAACCCTCTTATCAACACCGCCCAAAACATTTAAGCCATTAAGTTTTAATAAGTATTACATCGTGACTTCTCAAAAGCCAAAAGATCTGCTTTTTGTTCATCGGTGTGAATTTTATCAATGGTAATCAACTTCTTTTCGTAGCCTCATATGGCTGCACACATGACGTCTCAGTATGACCAACCTTGGCCAGGAAGCCTATAAAGGCAAGCTTCTCAAAGCTTTCCAGCCACATGCCAACTTGTGGTTACTCATGTTCCAAGTGTTGTTACCACCAGCACAGGTGACTTAACACACTTGGAACTTTACCAGCCATACAAGCCTTCATACTTATCATTCTTCTCCGAGCAAATGGCCTACTTTATATTCCAAACTAGGATCAAAATTCCAAGAAACATAAAGACATATGACAGAACAGAAGATCCCAAAGACCATCTTCAGATCTTCATAGGAGCAGCTACTGTTGAAAGGTGGAATAACGCAGAATGTTATCGCATGTTTATGCTAACCCTAATAGGTACTTCCAAGCTTCGGTTCAATTCTCTCCCATGAAGAAGCATAGGTTCCTTCGATGATCTATACCAAAGTTTCCTGACCAACTTTAACCCGCAAAGAAGGTGCACCAAGGATCCTTCAGTCCTACACCAAATCAGGCGAAAAAATCATGAGGATATCCGAATCTTCATGGAAAGATAAATGAAAGAATCCTTGAAGTACAATGGTGTTTCAGAAAAGATACACCTTTTAGACTGCATGAACGCTATCAAAGCAAAGAATCTTTTGAGAAGGTTTCATGAGAACATTCCCCTAACCATGAGGGAAGCCTTCGGAAGAACAGAAGCTTACTTCCAAGGGGAGGAAGCTTTGTATAACCAAGAAACGAGAAAACACGACCTTGGAAGCTGGAGTAATAAATCCTCAGAAGGGAAGAAGCCTCGATTCCAGTCATTTGTAGAGAAGCATCCACAAAAGCACTACGAGCATAAAAGATCAGACTACAGAAGCCATCCTTCTCACCAACAAAGATCTCAAGAGAAGGATAAATGATCTTCTCGGTCCTAACCAAAACTCCACAGGAGATATTGGCAACCGAGGAGGTTAAACATAACTTCCGTCCTCCTCGCCCATTATTGTAAGTCCCATGGAAGGATCTTTCAATGCGATATTAATTAATTTGTTGATAGGCGGAATTTAACAACGAACCGATTCAATAACAAACGAAGTAATCACAATAAACACAGTAATGCTTGCTTCAAAACACACATATATATTACGTCGGGTGCTTAAGCCCTTTGACAAAAATTACACGGTGATACTCTCTATTCGGCTCACCTATGACCAACGACCAACCCTAACATATAATGCTTACACCATATATATAGTTATACCAAACCTAAGCCCAAATACATACAAAGCCCACCGAAATCCCATGATTTCGGTTTACATAGTGTGGCTCAAAACAAAGCCCCAAACACAAAGCATAAACCATAAATATAGCCCAAAAATTATCTAAGCCGACAAGCAAACATGATGCAGGCAAGTTTTGTGCCTTCCGCAATGACATTGGCCATCGCACCAATGACTGCTTTCAGCTAAAGAAGCGTATTGAAGATGCTGTCTAGAGCGGTGATCTAGCTCACCTACTTAATTATCCAAAAGATGGTAAAGGGAATGGAAAGAAATTATTCAGAGTAAACATGATTCAGGTCTATAATAAGAGGCAACGAACACTTTCCTGGAACCAACAAAGCATATGCTTCTCTCTAACTGACCCTCACCACAAAGTCATGACTCTAGTCATAGTGGAAGGTGAGCTGAATGGCTTCCCCATAGATGGAGCTTACATGGATTGTGGGGCAGCAACGGAGGTGATATATGATATATGCTTCCATCAACTCCCTCAAGAAATCAAGAAATAGCTTCAACACACTGAGAATTCTCTTAAAACCTTTACTAGAGAAAAGGTGATTCCACTGGGGAAGCTCACTTTAGATGTCCGATTTAGGGATGGAGACCTTTCTCTAGCAGAGAAGCATACCTTCATAGTGGTCAGGTATCCTTATAATTATAACCTACTCATCGGTAGAACCAGAATTGCCATTTTCGATGCAGTAGTTTCTACTACTGATGGTATGATGAAGTTCCCAACCACAGGAGGAATAGCTACTTTGGACCAACACCCGAAGCTTTATTCCATCATGAGTTCCCATAGGAAATCTCTTGGTTATTGGTATTGACGTCACTTTATCAGTTGGCGGCCATATCACAATCACCATCATCTTGTTGGTTCACGAACACCTTTTGCTTTCTTGAGAAAAGACTTTCTAGTAGGCATGTTGGGAAACCCACGCTTGACTTGAGTGCTCAAATAATTGTAGAAGTTTTTGGCCTTTTGATCATTGTTCGGGTTGTGGAAAGGAGCATTAATTAAATCAATCAAATCAACCTTTGTCCACGACCCGAAACTCTTCATTTTCTTTTAGTATTCAGTGCTACCCGACTTATGCTTGACCCACCACATCTTATTGTCCACTTCATATCCCTACGATACAACCCCAGAACGATAACCATATTTATCAGAGAAATCCTTTTGTAGTTCCACAACGAAATTCTCGGGGTGATTAGAGGATACAACATTCTGATTTGAGTTTCTTCTTATCAACATCTTCCTCATCAATCGTTCTTTCTGCTCATCCGACTTTGGTGGAGCGGCTATATACTTTTACATTCCCACAGAAGTATCAATATTCAAGGCAGGACGCATGTCGTCATCACCACTTTTGAATCCATCTTCAAACTTCTGAACAAACTTTTGTTAGAGGTTTAAGTACATTGCATTAACACCACCCATGCTAGCTTGAAGCTCTTGAATATTGAATCTTTTTCTGCATTGCTATCTTCAAGCACTTTAATACGAACATCCTTCACAACCGGGTCTTGTTCAAGCTAAAAAACATGAAGTTGTAAGGCATGAACATCAATAGGTTTAGCCTCTAGAGCAATCCCCTTGCCCTTGTCTTGTAAGAATTTGTCTTGCATGGCCAGAATATGTGAAGTCATTTTAGCTGCAGCTTTCTTGACCAATCGGGTCAAACAATTCTGATGGTTGAGTGGTGGACTGAATATATGTTTCAAAATCAAACTTATGTGTAATATCTTAAAAAAATCTATTCTTGTGTTTGTTGAGCAGCAGTAAATGGGCCTTGAGCAGTATGAGCTTCAATAGTAACAGGCTCAACGACAGTTGGTTGGGTAGTTGTTATCACATCATTAGTCAGCACACCCCGTCTTGGATCTTTCTTTCGTTATTTTCGTGGAATGAGATCAGTGGCTCTCTTCTTCAATCTCTTCTTCAACATGTGTCATAGTGACTGATTGAGGAGGCCTCAATGCAGTCGACTTGAGCTTTTCTTTGAACGCTTCAAACTCTTTAACCTATTCAGCAGTAGGTACTGACTGTTGTACCTGGTGTTCAGTCTCCATAGGTTGTGGTGGACAATGTCTCAAAGGCAGTAACGTGCCTTTGAGCTGGAACCACATGTTCCTCAGCTACAGCGGCACCAGCAGCATCAACATTTACCTCGGTCTTAGAAAATCTTTCAAACTTAACCAACGGATGACGACCTTGACAAACCACTTTAGCTCCCTTCCTGGATTGTTTGATTAAGCCAAAGGTATTATAACCCAACGCCTTCAGGTCGAGCGTCTCAACAGATTTGATCAGGTCAGAATAATGAGAATAAAAAATCATATGCACAAACCTCGGGTACATAAGAAACATATCCTTCTTCTTCCCCTTGAGATTGATCATCATTTCATCAAATACGAACTTGAAAAAATTGTAGTTCTAATCCATGATCAGAGCAACTACAGCTGACATCTGGGTGTGGCTGATCTCGTCAGAACCTCCCTTTCATCCTGAGACACACGTGAAGAATGTGTGAATCAAGAACCTCCAGTACGGATGAAAGAGCTTCTTGATGGCTGGAGGGTAGGCTCCCTCGTAACTCGTTCTTTTCACTATTTCAGCAATGGCATCAGTAGAATACTCTGTAGGGTAATCAGGTTGATCACCAAACAGTAACACTTCACGAATAATGGCCTCAAAAATAATGACAGGCTTTTTCTGGATCTTCAACTCAATGACAGTTGCTCCCCTAGCACCTCTTGGATTGATGGAAGCATAATTCCAAAAATCCGTCACCATTTTCTTGCAGATAACAGGAGTTTCTTGTAAAGCATGAGACCGAAAACTTGTGGAATGGACAATCCGTCACCATTTTCTTGGAATGTAAATAACTTGTGGAATGGACAATTTAATCATGTAACAGGGACCGAAAACATAATTATAAACAACCTGAGCTTCATTAATAAACTTGTTAAAATTATGTCAGTGATTATATGAATAAAAAGTGTTTTCGGTCCAATAAATGAGATTTTGGTCCAATAATAGAGTTTTCGGTTCGATAAAAGAGTTTTTGGTCCAAGTGACTCAAAACCACCGAGAACAACAGGTTCTCGGTTGACTAGACGGGTTCTCGGTCAAGATTTGACCGAGAACTCATGAGATATTAATTAAAACAAAGGTTCTCTGGTTAACCAAGGGTAGTCGGTCAACAAGCACCGAAAACCCTTGGACTCAACATCTTTATCTTCCCAAACTCGCCAATCACCATTGATGAACAACCTGCAACTTTAAGAAAACTCATGACACAATCAATCAAACCCTAATTGTTCACAATGAACATGTAGACGAAACACATCTCACAATCCAATAATTCCAAAACAACCCCAATTAACCTTTAATTAGTTGTCCGAGAAATTGATTTCGGTTAAGCTTATTTACCTTTTAACAATTTAACGAGATCAAGATGACTTGTTTTTTAACGATTTGGAGTTTTTCGGTTACAGATGATGAGCGAGTTTTAGATTTTCAGGTTTGAGAGTGAGAACAATAATTCACCAAAATCTGTCTTTTAAACTTTTGAGAAACACCCATCTGGGCCGAGAACCCTGATGGGCCGAGAACATCATTACCACAAACTACTTGGGCCAAGACCACAAGTATTATGGACACATTGGGCCAAACTGAATGGCCCAAGAACATAACCATCAGACGTCAAATTTCATGGGCTGGAAAATGCAATCTTAATCCATGTTAAACATGATTTTTAAGGCATTTGTTTCGACATGAGTAAACATGAGGTAAAAATTTAAAAATAAAAAATAAATTAAAATTAGAAAAAAAAAACTAAACTAAACTAAAACAAAAACAATTTAACCACCCGGCCTTCTGTAACTTTAACATATTTTGGGATCAAATTTCAGCTGTGTTAAACAAGCAACCCTTTTATGAAAAGATCCGAACATGAAATCATATTGATTAACATGCTTTCACAATGATTCATTTTCAGCATCATTATGACATAGTGAAAAGGTTGATTGCAGGTAATTAGACACTTAGCATGATTTTCATTGCATCAGTGATATGCTAAGATTCAATTAGGCATAAAGCTTAGATGGACATCACTAATAGACCTATGATGTCCCTTATCTCTTTTCAAGGCGTATTTGGCTTTCCATAGATCACCCCCAATTTGACTCCAGCCCCCCTAGTGCTTGATCAAAAGATTTTCTCTATACAAAGATAATTTTAAGCTTTAAGGTTGAACGTTGGACTTACATGCCGTTCGGACTTACAAGCCTTATATTCAGGATGTTTAGGACTTATTTGAATGCCCCACCCTTGTAGTTCTAGTTTGCCCTTTAAGCCTTATAAAATTTTAATGACAATTTTTATATATATATATACATTTTTTTTAATAATCAGAAAGCATAATATTTTTGGCGATAAAGACACTAACAGGCTCGTGTATGACTGGGTAATTTCTTTTCTGCCTATCATTCGGAGAGATGTATCTGTTAAAACGTTATTACGAGCCAAAATCTAGTCGCAAACCGATACGTTAAGTCATGTTCATACATTAATGGAGATCAATACATTAAGCCTGGAGAGAATCCGGCAGCACAACGTTACAGAGAATAAATATGGCACAAATCTCTATGTAATATCACTATGGAAGACCTATTTATAGTCATGCCTCATTCATTATACTTTATTAACGATTGAGGCCTCTCATTCGTTAACAATACTAACAAATGAGTCTTTCCATAGCCCATTCGCTAAACACCCTTAGCGAATGGGTATACCTTAACGAATGAGTCACCATTTGTTACACTATAGTAACGAATGGGCTCCTAAATTAACGGATGAGCCTAGTCTTAACGAATGAGGCCTCATTTGCTAAACATGCTTAGCGAATGAGCCTTTATACATTAAATGTAAAGACTAAACTACCCTATCCTATTCGAACAACTGCGAACACCAAATCCTTGCACTTATAGTATCTTGTGACATGCACACATCATCAAAATGAGTCTCCACAGTAAGTTTAGTAGATTTAGTTTATATCATTTCAAACTTTTACTTATCATGGAAAGCTACCATATAGATCAATGACTGTTCAAAAGCCCTTTTAGCTTAATAAGTTAACACGTTAGGCACACAAAATCAATTTATCTATCATTTTTCAAAGGTTGGATCAATTTTCTTTTGAAAATATCAAAGATTCTATAAAGCTTTTAACTGAATAATCATATCACTTCCCAAATGATTATTTTGAAGGCATTTGATTTAGTCGCCCCAATCACTTTAGTCTTCAGGTAATTGGCAATCCCGAATGTCTACAAGTAGACAGTAGGGACAAACATATATTAATATATATCCCTTGAACTTAGGTAACCGACATAATTTTTAGCGAAAGAATTAAAATCAGATAGCTAAATCAAAGACATTTTTAAGTTTACTCGCCCCAGTCACTTTCAGAGTCACTTTCAGTCCTTAGGTAACTGGGTATCACTTATATCTATAGGTAGACGACAGGACCAAACATAAAAATATTTCCCTCGAAGTTAAGTAATCGGCATAATTTTAAGCGATAGAACAAAACTTTTTTTTAAGGACACACACACTCTTTTTGTACTTTTGACTTTTCTCCCCATAAATTTGTACAGAAATTATAACCAAACAGAAAAACCTTTATGTATATATTTAACCTCAAAAATACTCAGTCGTCGAAACATAGCATTTTAAGAAACCCTACAAGCACATCAAACCTGGCTGTTCCGACCGGTTTTGTAAATAAGTCCGCCACATTATTATCTGTTAGGTGTGAACCGACGTGTTGAACCGACGTGTTGCTAGGTGTTGAACCGACGTGTTGCTTAGTTTTCGCGCTGAAATTGCTGAAAACAAGTTGTATCAGAGCAAGAGGTTGCTCGTGATACGTATAACAGTTCGTGTTCTTCGTGTTCATCGGGTTTTGATCTTATTTTGGATTAATCAGTGGATAATTGATGAAATTGATGATGAATTCATCTTCATTAATGAAATCCGAGACTTCGTGTTGATTTTGTTGGTCAATTATGGTATATTGTTGAATATGCCATTGATGACCATAGATAAACTTCGAAGTTTCAGAATTAAAATTAACAACAGTTAAGTGTATTTGGAATTAAATTGATGATTTTAGTAAGTTTATAATGTATTTCCGAGTATTCGTTGAAGATTTGGGATGATAATTTGAAGATTTGATGAAGATTTGAATTTTACGATCTTGAATTCCAATTTCGGCGACTGTAACTGTTTTTTCCGGCGAAATATGGTTTTCCGGCTACAGTAACCGCGTTAACGGCTCATTCGTTAAATTTAAACTCATTCGTTACGGAGTTTTAACGAATGAGCTCATTCGTTAAAAGGTTTAACGAATGTGAGAGTCATTCGTTATGTGCTTATTCGCTATGGAGATAGACTCATTCGTTATTTTTTTTCTGAAATCCGTCAGTTCCATAACGAATGTGAGTAACGAATGTGTTCCTATTCACTCAAGATTTAACGAATGTGAAAGGATTGGTTATTTATAACGAATGTAAGTCATTCATTCATGGGTAATGAATGTGAACAAGTTGCCATTCGTTGAACATTGTTCTAGCGAATGTGAACAGAGGATAACGTATGAGGAGTAAAAAAATAAAAAAATAAAAAAAAGTATTTTCGGAAAATTTTCTTAAACCAAATTTGTCGGGGATATTTAAATATGCGGGATAGTTTTCTGGCAAAATTTGGTGATATATTTTCCGGCCGACTTTTCGTGCATATCGAGGGCCCGAGGGGGAATAACCGACTATGTTAATAAGAATTTTATTGAAGATTTTCATAGATTTGTTCAAGACCTTGCCGAATTTGTCAAGAAATGGAGGAGATAAAAACATTAAAAAGCTCATTCGATTGGTATCTTCCTACGTTTGCAAGGATTTCTTGAAAATTACTGCAATTCGGGTGGTAATACGTGACTGCAAAGCTACGTTTGACCGAGTTCATGACTACTATGATTCTTCGATTGCTGATTGATTTGTTCGAGATTAAAACCTAACTATGTGGGATACGAGTGTCTGTCCGATTACTTCTTTTTGAGGGACTTTGATCCTGACAATGTTGACTACGAGTATTCGGCGGATTGCTTCTGTTAAGGGGGACAATTCTTGAACGGGTTGATCTTATTAAGGAATATACGAGTCTTGTCATCTGCTTGAAGAAAATGATCGTTCGGGATTGATTAACGAAGGTTGGAACTCTGAATCGTATGCCCAAAACAATAGCGCATCCAAGCGTATTGGTTCCCGAAAAGCTTCAAAGAGTTATATTTGGGGATAGACGTTATCGAGAGAGTGAAAACCCAAGTGAAAGATGCGGAATGATTGGGTTGTTCATGAAGATGTGTGATGAGGTTAAACGTAAAGATATTTTTACTTTATCAGTGCGGCAGATAGCTGATGACTTGTTGCTGATTGATTCGTGAGATTGACCCATATCATATGCTAGTTGGATGATCGAAATGAGCACCTGGAGATGCTTATTTGATGGGGAGATCTGATACGAGTAGCTACAAGTTGTTGGTTTGCTTACAAAGAGTTATATTTTGTCTGTTCACACAAGCCCGAGAATCATCAGTTAAGGGGGAAGTTGGTTGTTCGGCTGATGATATGCAGTTAACGTATTAACTGTTAAAGTATTAGACTTTAACGTATTCGTCATTAATGTATTCGACGTTAACATAATCGTCACTAAAGTATTCGATGCTAAAGTATTGAAGACTAAAGTATTGGATGCTAAAGTATTGGAAATCATTCAACAGCTACAGACAAGGGGGAGTCTGTAAGTGCACGGATTTGGTATCCGCAGCTTTTCGAATAGGATAGGGGTAGTTTAGTCTTTACACTTAATGTATATAGGCTCATTAGCGAATGAGTCCTGATTCTTTAAAGAATAGGCTATTCGTTAAGATTAAGAGCCCATTCGTTACTACAGTGTAAGAAATGGAGACTCATTCGTTAAGGTATACCCATTCGCAAAGGGTGTTTAGTGAATGGGCTATGGAAAGACCTAATTTGTTAGTATTGTTAATGAATTAGACGCCTCATTCGTTACTACAGTTATAACGAATGGGGTATGCCTATAAATAGGTCTTCCATAGTAGACTTACAGAGAGATCTATGCTATATTTATGTTTATGTAATGTTACCATGCCGGATTCTCTCTAGACTCTTAATGTATCTTCATCCATCATAATGTATTGTTCCATTAACGTATAGAATGAACACGAGACTTAATGTATCGATTTTTCGACTAGATTCCTGGCTCGTAATAACGTTTTAACATTATAAGTGTGAACTTGTTCAAGATGAATCAATTTTCGGTCGTAACAGTCATGAATAAAATGGATTTTGATGTCATTGTGCTTGGTTTTAGGATGCTGAACCGGATTTTTAACAATAGCAATAGCAGCATATAAATCAAATTCTGAGTTTTTGGGATACCAAAGACCTAGCTTCGGTTGCCCTTTCAGATTTCTAAAAATACGTATAACAGCAATTAAATGAGAAAGTTTAGGATTAGCCTGGAAACGAGCGCATTGACAAACTGCAAACATGATGTCTGGCGACTGGCGGTGAGATACATCAGAGATCCAATCATTGATCGATAGTGCGTTTGATATACGGGGTTCCCTTCAGGATCAAATGAAAGAATAGGTCTTTCTGCCACATGAGTCGCCGTACTCTTGGAATCTTGAAACTCGAACATAGCCAACATGTCGTCGACGTATTTTCCCTGATGTAGTAGAATACCTGTCGAACTCTGACGAACCTGCAACCACAAAAATGTCGTCATGTCCCCCAATGAACTCATCTCAAATCTATTCTTCATTACTTCTTCAAATTCAGAACAAAGAGCAGAATAGGTGGTGCCGAAAATGATGTTATCTACATAAATCTGAACCAAAATTAGATCCTTTCCAACAATCCTAATGAACAGTGTCTGATCGATGGTTCCTCGCTTGTACCCATGCTCTAGAAGATGAGCCGTCAATGTTGTAAACCATGCCCGAGGAGCCTGATGAAGGCCATAAAGAGCCTGATGAAGACATCATCACGCTACACGACGGGCTACTTAGCAAATCAAGAAAATGAGGGGCACCGCGCTACGCGACAGCCAAACCAACTAGTTCATCTCTCTACGCGATGACTAGGTTAAGTAACCAGGGACACGTGGCCAAACACGTGTCAACACGTGGCACAATCTTGAGAATTTCGGCGTCGCGCTCGCGATATCCCTATGGGAAAGACCATCGCGCTACGCAATACCCTTCAAAACTCAAGTATAAAACGGCAGCTACGAGTTTAGACCATTCCATCCCATTTTCAGCTTCATTTCACACACATAACCTAAGGAATTGTGCCAAGGGTGTTCCGAGGTTCTGAGGGTTCGCTGTAAGGAATCTGTTGTGCTGTTAAACGAAACACAAGCTGAACCGCTGCTGATTCTCTTAAGTTCGTAAGGTCCGTCTAGCTGTTTAAGATAAGATCATGTCTAAGTTACTTTGTTATATAGTTATTAGAACCTAGTTAATGATATAGTCGTTAAACTGTAAATGTTTTCTAAAGTAAAGTTTTACAAAGTAAGGATGTTACTTCCACGCGAAGTAATGTTATCAAGTAAAGATGTTATCAAAGTAAAGTTTTACAAAGTAGACTCTTTTTACCTAAGGGAAGTAATTCGTAAAAATCCCAATCAACCGCGGGACCCGTTTGCTTACCTAGAGAAGTTTGCCAACGCGATATCCTTTATTAGGCCAAAGCGTGCTATTCCAAATGTCATATGTAAATACAAAATATTTTCATAAAACGACTATAACTATACTAAGGATATGTCAGACCTAAGAGTCTGCTGAACTGAAACAGGCTTAAAATCTGCTAAATAATACCAACTAGGTACTTATGCATACCTATTATGATATATAGGTTAATAGCATACTGAAGTTAAGGATTCTGATATTTCCAACTGTTTATACAAGGTGAGCACGTTAACCTTTTACTATCTGAACTGATTTCACTCTTGTAATAGACGGGTTATTTATTACAAAGAGTCTGGTAAATGTTTGCATAATATATTATCTCTAAAATCGTTACAATACAAAATAGATAATAAAAAGCAACTCGGAACGAATACACATGTGTCTGGATCTAAACATAACCGATAATTGGCATACAAAACCAAGTCTGTCATAACCAGTTCCCCAACATGGTTACATAGCCTAGGGGAAGGTTGTCTCCGAACAGGGGCTATGTACTCGGGGAACCTTCGAATTGGGTGTGTCCCAGTGGTACAAATCCCGGGAATGGATAGGCATTCTTGCTGAGTTTGTGAACAGAAAACAATGATTGTATTTAACGAATGTTATAAACTGTTTTATCGAGTCAACGTTTCACCAGCATATAGCTGATGTGTTTCCAACCCATGCATGTAACTAGATGCTGGTAGATGATACAAGGATTGGAGTCATTAGAAGATCGCTCAAGATGGCTCTATTTTTGGAAATATAATCCTTGTAATAATAATATAACACTGTTTTGTAAAACTGAAACTCGGGTATTTAATTCCCCAGTAATTTTGATAATGTAAATTAATATATAATATTTTAAGACTTCCGCTAAAATGAACCCGCTACTCTGATATATTTACAAAACCAGATACCAACCCGGGACGTCGCACCCAGGCCCTGAGTCGAGGTGTGAAAGGTTGGTATCAGAGCCATCGGTTTTAGCGAATTAGGTATTAACAAATTAGTACCTAAGCTTTAACCATTTATCTGATAAGTAGGGATAAGTTATGATTGGTAGTCTACCTATCCGTAAGTTTATATGTGTGCAGATGTCATATACAAATTATTACGAACAAAAACGACGGGTAGCATGACGATCAAACCCTGCACCCTCGTCTGAGCCGTCTGACAAGTCTAGTACAAATTTTGGTCCCAAACGACCAACTGTATCGGTAAATCCGACTGAACCGGTGTATCCTGTTGATTATATAGATCCATATGTGGTTTTCCAGAAATGCTATAGAGATATCAAGTGTCACCTCTAAAAGCCTCCTACCATACTACCCGTCTGATTTACCAACTAAACATCCTTCTGACGAGGTGGATGTTCAAAGTAGAATAAAACATGAGACAAGTACTGAATCATCAAGTTGGATGAACTACCATTCCAACCAGAGTATGTGGCATCTTGGATCACCGCCACCAGGTCACCAAATTATAGCAAGACCAAGTCGAGGACCAATTCATTACACTGAGGTTCCTGGTTTCCCACCATACCAAGGTCCTATACCAACTGTATCTGAGCAAGCGAATGAGATACGGGAGGAAGCTCGTTCAGTCGAGGAATTCTACACTACAAACATTCCCGATGAGGAAATGCAGGCTTACGTAGCAAATCCTCACATGTACCCAAGAGAAACAGCTTATCTTTTTCCATTCGCATCCGGACCCGTAGGGTATCCTAATCAACCCAATGCGGTAATGGATGAACTAAGAAATGAAAGGATTAAGAAGAAAAAGATAGGCAACAAGATCATCAAGAAGTGTGACAAGATGAAGAGTCTTGTTAGGAAATGGGCTAAGGATTAGGATAGATATGTTAATTGTTTACACTTGTTTTACTTCCTGTTCCTATGTAACATGTTTGTGAAAGAAATAAAAAGACTGTGTAATGTGTTTTGAATCTGTGTGTTTATCTGAATTATAGAATGTCTGAACAAAGGGACCAAATAAGTCAAGGAATTGAGAGGAGGAAAGGAAGATTGTGGTTTAGAAGAAGAAAGAGAATGACGGTAAGAAGAGATTCGAGAAAAGCAGAGAAGGGTCGAGTGTGTTTAATCGACCGTTGTGTAAAAACTGTGGAAAACGACATGATGGAAGATGTTTTAAGCCTACTCCCAAGGTGGATGTTCGCAAGTTTGACCCATATTCAACATGCAATTTCTGTAAAAGACCGGGTCACAAAGAGGAGGACTGTAGGAAGAAATTGATCATTTGTTTTGAATGTGGTGAGAAAGGACACTTCACTGCTGAATGAGCAAAGAAGAGATCTGTAGCAGGAGGTGCCAGTCGTAGTGGTGCCAGAAATGATGGTAAGAAAGGAAATGCCTGCCCGTCTTTGCTAAACACTTAGAAGGCGGGAGAATTACTAGATGTGATTAATGGTACGTTCCTTATCAATAATGTTTATGCTAGGGTTTTATTCGATTCAGGAGCTAATCAAAGTTTTATAGATTATAAGTTTTGTAATCTATTAAACGAACCTCTAGCTAAGTTAAATAATCATTACGAAGTAGAAACAGCTAATGGAAATTTAATCCGAATACCTGAAGTATTAAATAGTTATATTTCCTTAGCTGGGTATGAGTTGCCGGTACAATTATTACCTATGGAGTTAGCAGGATTTGACGTAATATTCGGAATGGATTGGCTAGCTGCTAACCAAGCTTCTATATTATGTAATGAAAAAGCCATCGATATACTAATTCCGAATAAGAAAATTATCCGTAAAGCTAGAGATAAAGAATCTGGTAAGGATTGGAATCATTTCCAAAATCAAGGAAAGTCATTGTTTAGGTAAAGGTTGCCTAGCATTCATGGCATATGTTACTAACGAACCTGAACCTAAAAAGATGGAAGAAGTTCCGATTGATTCTAAATTCAAGGATGTATTTCCCAATGAACTGCCTGGAATCCCACCTGACCGAGAAGTTGAATTCAAAATAGATTAATACCGGGAACGACACCGATTGCTAGGTCTCCTTATCGACTATCACCGACTAAGATGAAGGAATTGAAGAAGCAATTGGATGAGTTAATGGAGAAGGGATTTATAAGACCGAGTTCTTCACCTTGGGGAGCTCTAATTTGTTGGGTCGGATTTTTGAAAAGAAAGATTGGAATCTTCTCAACCTCCTCAGAAACGGCTAAGTATGGAATTCGAGCAAGCCTAGACGATCAAGTATGGTATTTACTACTTCGAGCAAGGTTCTGAACCTTAAATGGTTGATTCTTCTAAGTGTTAAAGGCTTCGAGCAAGCTACACTTCAACGAGCAAGGGTATTCTTCTATCGAGCATGGATTGCCAATCGAGCAAACAGCTTGATCATACAAGTTCCAGCCAAGTGTTACGAGCACAGGATGATCTAGCACATGGGGACGAGCATGGATGCAATAAGAGGATGTCACGTGAATCAAAGCAAAGATTTCGAGCACAGTTCAGTTACCGAGCAAGATTAACATCCGAGCATGCTAAAGATTGCTGAATAAGAAAAGCTGAAGACATCAAGAAGAATGAGCTTGCTCGATAGACTAGTTCGAGCAAAGCATGGACTAGTCAAAAGGAATGAAGCTTGCTCAAAGGGAATATGCATTCTTCAAAAGAGAATATATTCCAAGTAAAGTCTGCTCGAGGACATTCACCGAGCACACCTTGTATAGGATGTTTGCTCGAGCAAGGTATATATCTTGCTCGAGGAATGTAACACTTGTATTAGATTTATCTTTCATTATGTAATGACTAGGACTTACATAAGGAATGTCAGAGTCTATATATAGAGGTCCTAGGGTACCTTTAGGGTACAGCTTGGGTATGGATTTCAAGACAGAGGCAGGCACGCACTGATTACGAAAAACATTCTTTTTGTTCATTGTACAAGAGCCGCTGCCGTCACACAAAACCCTAGACATTCCATTCACTGTTCCACTAATGTATCATTTACTGTTTTGTGTTTGATATCTGTTCACAATCCTTCATTCTCAATCGTTGGATATCCTGATTACGCCGGGATATTCAATCGGTCTTTGAGTATTCGAATCGGTGTGTTCTTGTCAAACCTTTGCTAATGTTTCACCCGACGGACGGTCCTGACAAGTGGTATCAGAGCTTGAGTAAGCTCACTGAAGACAACGGGACTGAGGGTTTGTGAAGAAGCTTGAAGATTCATTGTGATTTGCTGCTGAAAAACTCAGATCTGGTGTAATGGAAGACCAGGAAGTGTCAATCAACAAGATTCCAAGGTTGCTTGGACAAGAGAACTTCATAAAATGGAAGGTGCTATTTGAAGCTGCAGTGAACTATAATAACCCGGAACTTTGGATGGCTATCACTGAAGGGAACTATGTTCCTTCAGCAGCACCAAACAACAATGCTGCGGTTGATTTGAGAATGAAAAAGAGGGATGATAAAGCACTGTCAATGCTGAAGTTGGGGCTTTCGTGGGAAATTTTAACCACTGTAAATCATCATAAAAATGCAAAGGATGATGCAGTGATTGAAATGTTTGAAGGGAACACTGAATTGAGAGATATTAAGAATGACCAACTGAAGCAGCAGTTGGACAGATTTATGTTTAAAGAAGGAGAAAGGTCGAAGTCAGTGTTACAAAGGTTCATGACCATTGTGAATGAGATTAGGACCACTGATCTGCAGATTTTTGATTTTGAGCTTAACAAGAAGCTTCTGTCATCTCTATCTAGAGAATGGTACACTGCAAGCAAGTTTATAAAGGAAAAGGCAAGTTTTCCTAGCTTCAAACTGGATGATGTGATTGTTTTTCTTAAGGCTGCTGAGCATGAAATGATTGAGAATCATATGATTCGAGAGGACAAGCCAAGCTTTCAAATGAACAATGCTCTTGTGGCACCCATGGGAAATATCTCGATCAAGAATCAACAGCCTATCATTGAGGAACCATCAGAAGCAAACTCATCTTGTAACAGTCAGTCAAGATTCAATGTGCAGCTGACGGAAGATGACAATCAATCTACTGGAAATGGGCAGTCTACTTTCACACAACACAATCCAACTCAAGGAACATATTACCAGGAATTATTCTCAATGTTCACTAAGTTTTACCATGTCTTTGTGGCCAAGAATCTGATAAACACAAGCATCGTGCAAGAAGACTTAGAACAGATAGATGCTAATGATTTAGAAGATTTGGACATCAAATGGCAAGCGGCTATGTTGGCAGTAAGAAGCAAGAGGGTGTATAATAGAACTGGTAGAACCATTTTCAATGGACCCAATGAAAGGATTGGATTTGGCAAATCCAAAGCCATCTGTTATAACTGTCAACAACCGGGACACTTTGCAAGGGAATGCAACATGCCAAGGCAGTCTGGAAATCAAGTTAACCAGAATCAGAACCAAAACTTTCAGCAGCAAAGGAATCAAATGCCCAACCAAAATCCTTATCAAAATCAGAATAGAACCCAGCAACAAACATTTCAACCTCAGAGAAATAATCAGATGCAGGTTCACACAAATCAAAACAGACCATCTCAAAATGGTGTGATCCAACAAAGGGATCAAGGGAATGTAGCTGTTACTAGGGTGGCTCAGGATGGGGAGTTTGACTGGAGTAATCATGCTGCTGAGATGGAAAGGGCAAATGTTGCATTCATGGCCAAAATAAATGACAAGGCTGAATCTTCTAACACTCAGGTACATTCTGATACTTCTATTTCTGATCTTCTTGCTATAATTGATGAATTAAATCAGGAGGTTGTAAAATGCAAACTGAATGTGGAAGGAAGGATGTCTTCCTGAATGTGAATGCGGATAGTGAGGCTACATATGAAAGTCAAATCAAGGGTTTGGAGGATGATTGTATGGTATCATATCAAGCTCAATCCAGAATAAGAATTGAGATAGAAGGACTAAAGAAAATGTTTGCTGAAGAAAAACTCAAGAATGCAGAGTTATTGATTGAAATGGAGTTTTTGAAAAATCTTGTCTCTATAGGAAACATTATTGGTCATGTTGACAAAATGACAGAGAAAGAGAAGTACAAGAAGGTACCGCCACCTTTCTGGACAGTTACCCTATGAAAGTTGATAAAGAGAGCAGGGTGAGTATCTCAAACAGTTCAAAAATATTTTTGATGATAAGCCTGAATTTATCAAGCAGTATGAATGATGTGATTGTAGATCAGGATGGAGAATTTGTGATGAAACAGACTGATAGGCAAGAAACTGTGGTTGATGAACAACCTAAAGGAGAGAAAAAGAAGTGGAGTGAATACTCCAGTGAAGAAAGCAATTGTAGCTTTGGAAGCTCTATGTCATCAAAGGGGAAGAAGAAGAAAAGAACAAATAAGAAGAAAAATGACAAAATTCCTCTTCTGCCACCTATGACATCACAGGTAAGAAAGTAGCACGAGAAAATGAGAAAAGAGCATGTTCCATTTGATATATGTGCTAGGCCACAGCCAGTCATCAAGAAGAGAATAGAACCACAGCCAGTCATCAAGAAGAGAACAGAACCACAGCCAGTCATCAAAAAGAAAGAAGAACAACCAATTAAATCCTCTTATGATCAGAATCATCCACCAATCTACCTAGTCTTTTCCAATCATGAATTATTTTATGTTGGTGATGTGGATTATGCTTCAAGAAGAAAATATCCAAAAGAACAAGAGGGAAGTTTTTCAAAAATGCCATCCAAGCTGAAGAATATTGTTTTTGTCAAAGAAAAATATCCACAAGCAATTGATCTCAGCAAGCCTATCAAGATGGATTTCTCCAACACTTTGAATCCAAAGACATCTATAGGATTTGACTTCCCTAAACCGAGTGACAAGATCAAGGAAAAGAAACTCCTTGAATATTTGGGAAGCTTTGCTAAAGTATTCTGCACAAAATGTGATGCATATGGGCATCACACTGACTCTTGCTGGGTTCTTGAGGATATTTTTGAAATTCCAGATGTGGTTAGTGGCTATGACATGAAAAGCTACAAAGAAATGTATGAGAGATACTTGAATGGAATTAAAAACCCATGTGAAGATAGGCACCATCAGTCTATGTTGGAACAAAGGCTCAAAAAAATTTTGAAGATCAAAGAAAATGACCAAATCCTGACAACAACAGACAAGAACAGAAGGTCTCCAAATGAAGAGAAAGCCAATAGGAGACCAGGTGTTCTAAATGGTGATGAGAAGTTTCTGTTGAAACAAGGATTTGAACCAAGAGGATTCAAGTGGAAGATAAAGAAGGAAGTAGAAGAAGGGAAGGATAAGGTGATTGAGGAAGTTGTTAGTAGCATTAAAGAGTCTGCGGTGTACTTTGGATCAGAGTACGACACTGATGAGGATTGTGAAGTCGTGTATGAAGATCCACCACCTGTTCCAATCCCAACTTCTGATACATCCTCCACTATCTCTAAATTACAAACTGATGGAGTTTGTAACTCATAATCAAACTGATTCCTTTTGTGTGTGTGCAGGAACAGTCCATGAGTAGCAATGATCTATGGTATATAGACAGTGGATGTTCAAGACACATGATATGTGACAAGTCTGCATTGATTAATTATGTGAAGAAATATGAGGGGCCAGTTGCATTTGGGAGTGATGAAAATGGAGGAAAAATTGTTGGGAAGGGAACACTCACAAATGGAAAAGTAACCTTTGAGAATGTTCTACATGTTGAAGGACTACAGTACAATTTGCTGAGCATTTCTCAAGTATGTGACAAATGGAAAAGTAACCCTAGTATAATTATCGTTATATGGGGGAGGAACCGTGTTATATCCAATACCCACACCCTTATTTTCTTTCCATTTTAATTGATTTTCTATCATTGATTCAACGACAGCGCTAGAGACATCAAACTTTTTAAAATTAAATTCAGCATTCTCGAATTTATTTGTTAGTTTTGTTATTTCCAGCTTCGATGCATCTAACTCAGCGTTTAGTTCAGCAATTTTCTTTTTAGCATCTAGATTGTGACAACACTTTATACTAAAATCCGACTGCAGTTTAGAAAAATCTTGTTTTTGTGCCTCTATTTTGTCTTTTAAGGCCTGTTCAAGTTTCTTAAGTGTGGATTTTTCATATTTAACACCCTCCATTTCCCTAATTAAGTTGCTATTGTGAATTTTATATAAACCCACTTTATCAATGCATGACTGAGAACATAAGACAGGACTTACCTTAGACGGTTTGGTGGAGGTGAAAACCATGAAAGCATGCTGAAGATCCCTAACCTGCTCCTCAGCTTCACTCCCCTTTCCTTCGACATCCACTTCAGCAAAATTTGCAACTTGACCACTCAAATTCAGTGCTGCCATCTGATCCTCCCAAGAGAAGTTCTAAACCACCAGACCTCTCTCACCCGCACTTGAACTAACCACAATCTCTTCTCTTCCACCAATTACCGGAACCATTGCCCTCTCTCTATTTCCTTCCTTAGCCGGATTACTACACTCACGAGCAAAATGACCCGGCTCATGACAGTTGTAGCACCTCAAAGAACTTTTGTTGAATCCCACTTTCTGATTTGCAGGCACATTCTAGTTGTTCCTGCCTGTCCTCTTAGTGAGCTTCTTGGCTCTAAAAACAGCCATGGCGATTTGCCAAGAAATATCCATCTCCTCCACATCATCAGGATGTTTCTGATCCAGCTCAGGAGCCAGAACAAGTTGTACCAGGTCTCCAGCAAGAAAAGCATTTTATAACAGTTCATAAAACCTGCCATTAAAGCTATGTTTTCTTGAGTCTCTTTGGAAATAATAGGAGTTTGAATAGGAGACTGGGCTGGGGGTGGCCATAGAAGCTTGCGATTTTGGTGCAGGAGTTGGTTACGGAAAGAAAACAGGAGCAGCTAGTGTAGGTTGTGGAATGGGTTGACTTTGAGATGACTTGAACATGGAGAAGGTCTTATGAGACTGCTGCGGTTGAGCTGGCTGAGTTTTGAACAATGAGAAATTGTCTTGTGAAACTAGAGTAGTGTTAGTCATGACGCCATAACCAGCAGTATTGTAGGTACTTGCATGATTGATAGCACGCTGCTTGTCGTTTATGTCACAAGCCTTGATAATCTCCATCACCTCAGAGTTAGTCTAGCCAGATCCTTGGTCTTCTTAATAATAGCCATACTTAAATCCCAGCTCTGTGATAGTGAGTTGACTAGCTTGTTGTTAATCTCAGCAGACGTAAGACTTATGTTAGCCGATATCATCTCAGTAACCAACGAGATAAACCGGTGTAGCTGTTTCACAAGAGATTCTCCCAAAACATAGCTAAACACGTTGAATTGCTGTCGTAGGAGATCCTACCTACTTCTTCTCATGTCTTGATTTCCCTCAAACACTTCAATAAAAGCCTCCCAAAGAGCTTTAGCTGAATCCAACTCTCTAAGCCCCAAGGCAATCTCAGGCGACAGTGCCATGGTCAGAGTAGCCAGAAGCTTCTCATCCTGCTCAACCTTATCAAAATCAGCATCTGTATACAACTCAATTGGCTTCGTATCCACTTCATCAGAACCCTCTCTTTGATACGTGATAACTTGAGGACTTCGAACCATGCTCCTCCACATTTTTACATCCTATGCCTTCACATATTTTTCAAACCTGAACTTCCACTCAGCAAACCCTTCTGATGATAGTATTCGTGGTACACGATTGGTAGTTCCCATGATAGAATCAAGTTCTTGATGAAAAGTGACATTAGAAGACGCACTAACAGCTGATTGATCCATAACAGCCTTAACCGAGAACTTGATAGAGAAACCAAAAACAACAAATTTCTTCCAAAAACACAGAATGTAGACTGAGAACTGTCAACAATATTCGAAGACACACAAAGTTGCCCGAGAACGACGAAATTAACCCGAGAACTTGAAAATCCTCCCGAAAACCTTGAATGTTAACCGTGGACCTTGAGATCTTCCTGAGAGCGAGAACTGAAACAGATTTATCGAGAACTAGAAATAGTTCAAGATATGGTAATCTTTGAATATTTAACTAAATCCCGAAAATGATGGGATTCAAATTAAACACGAGATTTACCAAAATCTATTCCAAACCAAACTTTCACCAGCCGAAGAACACAGAGAACAGTTCTTCAATTTCCAGAAATCTTCAACTAAAGATACCCCGTAAATCGATGATAGAATCCTTGATATCACCAATAACTGAGCCTAGAATAGGTCTATAGGCTCTGATACCAATTGTAACTCCCGAGAATAGGATCTTTCAATGTGATATCAAGACACTCAGTGATTAGGCGGAAACTAATCACCAAGCCGATTCTATGTAACAAACAAGAACACACGTAAAACAATGAACAAGCTTCAAAACACACGTATGTTATACGTCGGTGCTTAATCCCTTAACAACTTACATGGGTGAATAATACTTGAACGAACAACCCTAACGTCGTTAACATACATCAGTATATACTCTACCAACTAGGCCCAAACCAAGCTAAAGCCCACCGAGATCAAATGATCTCGGTTTACATACAAAAACTCAACTAAGCCCAAACCTAAACCCAACACTACAAAGCATAAACCACAAAATACGACCCAACAGTTGGTAAAACCCAATCATTAAAATCCAAAAAAAAAAAATAGATTCGTCAAATTAACATGTAAAAAATTATTATATTTAAAACGACGTTTATTCGGTTTGTAAAACCCAAGCGTTGCAGTCCCCAGTGTTGTGTCGGTTAGTCGGTAAAACCCAGATGGTTCCATGCGTTGAGGTGGTAAATCGACGCGAATTTGGTCGGTTTTGGATACGTTTGTTGCGGTACCAGAACTTAAAAACTCAATAAAGCCCTAGCGTTAGTAGAAACTGAGGGTTGTCAGTCTTGAGCATTGCGGCGGTGAATTGGCAAAACTTGGGCGTTGGTGAAAACCGAGATTTGTCGGTCATGGATATTATGGCGGTAAGTCGATGCGAATTCGGTCGATTTCTATTTGTTCTTTACGATATCGGACTAAAACAATAAAAAAAGGTAGGTGTAGCACAACACCCTATTTTGGATACGTCTCCTACGGTACCAGAACTAAAAAAATCAATAAAAACCCAGCGTTGGTATAACCGAGTGTTGTCAGTCCCGAGCATTGCGGTGCATCTATAAAACTTGGGCATTGGTAAAACCCGAGCGTTTTTGGTCCTGGATATTATGGCAGTAAGTCAACGCGAATTCGGTCGATTTCAGTTATTTCGTTACGATATCAAACTAAAAAAACAATTGGTGTGACCAACGATGTGGTGCCACTTGGACCAATAGATGGCCAAGTGGCACCAAAGTTAACAATTATTCTATAATAGTAATATGAAGAGATTCACATGCAAAGTCCACCAAAAATGTTGGAGAATTTAAGCCTCTGAGATGAAAGCTAATCCCCTAAATATCCATAACCTCAATCCAATGCTTTCACGAAATTCAATCATTGACCATGTCCTAGAGAAGTGCAACTCTAGTAAATCATGCATAATCCACTCATCCCAAGTTAATTCGGGTCTACGTTTACTCCTTCTTCCTTCTACATTGAGGGTTTTCACTACTCTAACTGGCGTTGACGTAGTATAAAAATACACACTTCTGGAGGAATCACTTGAATACCAAATTTTCATCCTCCGTCGCTCTCTCATATGCTATGTAAAATTGTAATTATTTATGCTAGTAGTTTCTTTGTTTTGCTTTCTTTATCAATAACACTATATGCATACCCAGGGGCGGATTCTGTACGGGTTTTTTGAGTTTACGGGAAGCCGTTGATTATCAAATTATATGTTAAACGATATATAAATATTTTTAGTTAACCCATAAGATTTTTAGATATGAACCGATAACACACACTTTAAGATGGTGTAGTGGTAAACTCATTCTCTAAAATCCTTCTAATCAGACCCATTTTGATTACCTTTTCTTTTCTTTTTGGAAACCATCACTTAGTTTGGGTTTTACTTATCCATAAAGATAAAGAAAGCTTTCTTGTAGAGGTATCAAGTTTAAGTCTTTCTAAGACTCATTTTGATTATTTTTTTTCTTTTTGGTATTACGTAGTTTGGGTTTTACTTGAAAGGTTTTAAGTTTAAGTCTTTCTATAAACCTTTTTTTTTTTTGGTAAACCATCATTGTGTTATTAGTTGGGGTTTTTAATAGCTAAAAAAAACCGTTTTCGCTTCCGATTACTTCCAGACTTGTTCACATAACGCATCCACAACTCATTGATTGTAGGTTTTTTTTTAATGACCTCACATGATTTTTAGATCAACTTATTGTTTATTATGGTACCATATTATATAATATTCTCCGACAAGGCGCAACCAGCCTAGAAAATTTAACGTTTGATTGTTTGAAATCCAAACACCTAAAAAATAAACTCATAGAAAAAACAATCCTGAATCCGTTATTAAGCATACCCTAAAACACCAAAAGGTCATAGGTAAATTTCATATGAAAGAGAATATGTAAAACGAAGATTATCAAATTAAGGAGTATTCCATTACATATATTATTACAACGGGTGAAAAACTGAAAATATCATAAGTATCCACACGATATACCAAAATCACAAACAAAAGAACACAACTTGGAAATTAAACTCTTAAAAAACGAAGCAATGACACATGAGAAAGAAATCAACGTCCGGAAAGAGCCACACCAGAAAGCAATATCAAAAGAATCAGCACAACCACTCCAGCGTACGAACCAATCAAAGACCCGGACACCCGTTGCAGAAATCATTAAACTGTTGACAAATCGCGAACCAGTTCACCTTATTGTTTCCTTTGTGTGCCAACTGCACTATAGCCGTTGCTGCGGCTGAACCAGCCATCAGTAAACCCATAGCCGCCTTATAGGTACATACACACGCATGATGAATATTAAGTTAGTACATGTCACGTGGTTTAGGACTTACCTAATTAGTATTTCTAGATGTTTTTTGGAAGCTTTTGTGCTTGTAGGCAATTTGTTCTCCTGCAAGCCAATTGGTTACAAGTTCGCTTGGGTCGTTAACGAACTCCATAGAGTTTGGCGAAAACTTTAAGCGACGACTTAAGTTTAACGAAAAACTCTATGGAGTTTCTTTACCGCTAAGGTGAACCTCTAAACTCCATAAATCATTGTTCGAACTTGCATGAGTTCGCTTACTGGATAACGAATTGTTTGTAGGTTAAGGAACTTTTGGAAACATCTATGAGTATTTAGTTGAATTCTTAAGCATCTATTAATTCAAAAAATTACATTTAAATATGGGTTATCTAGACTCACCGTGTCAAGAAAAAGCAAGAGAAGCCTGGTGTTCACCATATTCGCCTTTGCTATGTGTAGGATCGAGAGAACTAGAGAGAGAATGAGGTACGCGCTCACTATGGAACTCGCTACCACGAAAAACCTGGTTTTCATGGACAAATATGTTAAAACACATAAACTAGTTATTTCATATAGCTAGTTTTCTCTTACAATTTTTGTTAATTTTATACAAAGTAGGTAATTATGTAATTACGGTGCTTAACACAGAGGATAATTACAAAGTAAACCTGATCTATCTATACCTAGCTATTAGTTGTGATAAAGATAAAATAATTCTTATCTACTTAACAATTAAATCTTAATTTTTGATATAATAAATAAAAGTTTTTTCTTGCCACGTGTCACTCTATGATGCATTCTTATTCTTTCTTCCCGCCTCTCTCTCCTATTAATTATACATTAAATATTCATATTTTTTAATTCGTTTTTATTTAAAAAAAGTTAGATTTGTTTATTAAACTTTTTATAAATTCGGCATTTTTCATGATTTAATTTCTCTAATACGAATTATATCGTTTTTTTATATATAAAAACATTTACAGATATATGAATCATTTTTGTCTTTAAAACTTACTTGGGTTTATTGTTAAAAACACGTGAATTTTTAACTAAACTCGGCCCGCCTTCTTTTTCTCCGTCCATATATTGTTAATCAAAACCATATCGATTTTTTTTTACTGCGCATTCTTCGACTAATCGAAAGATATCTTCCACTGATGATAAGTTCGTTTTATTCCGATTGTATCGGTTATGTTTTCATAATATTATTCTACTTTAGTTGTTACCATATTTTTAGTGTATTATCTAATGTTGTATCGAAAAAAATATTTAGATATTTATGATTTATTTTTTAGTTTGTGAATTATAGTTGCAATTTAACTTTTTACTTATTTAATGCAATATTCAACTTTGTTTATCATTCTTTTAAGTTGTTCAACACGTGCAGGACACGGGTACCTAACCTATTAACCATTAATATATTCATGATACGAATATTGTATTCCTAACAAAGAATGCATGAAAACTTAACTGTTATTATTACTAATCATTATATTTTTACTAGGTTAGACCCCGTGTTACACACGGGTAGAAATATATAAAACTATATATATATGTTTGTGTGTGTGTGTGTTATACATTTTAATGAATTGTAAATGATAGATAATCTAACATTATTAATATAAGATATCACATTATTGCTTTAATTTAAAAAATCCAACATACAAAGAAAAACAGAGATAAATAACAATTTAAAACATATTTCTACCTTATACTATGAAATAAAAAAAGACATATTAATTAAAATTTCATTATGTACTGAAATCATATGTTATAAGCTATGAATCGTAAACATGTAGATATTGTAACATAAGTTGCGTGCTATAAAAACTATTTTTGTTGAAATTACAAAACATTTAAGTATACAACATAAAAGAATGCTACAAATATGAATATTACAATGAAATATAACAATTATAATTTTGATTAAACCTTTTAATAAAGCAACAATAAAATCTAAACTTCGTGACTTGAACCACCATTTCAATCCAAACATCTAGTCCAAACGTTCATAAATAATTTCCCAAAATCCAAAAAAATAAATAAAATAATAATAATAACAAAGTCTCAAAATTTTAGAAAATAACAACGAAGACAATTAATTGTCTTTAATAGTATAGTAAGATAGTACGATTTGATGTTGTTCTTCATAAAAATCGATTAAACACTAAAATATAAATCATACCTAAAAATTGCAAACGATGAACATATTTGATGTTGTTTGGATTATGAAATCTACAAATCATGAAAAACCGGTTATAGATGAGGCGAAGAACCCGGTTACAAACGATGAGGAGCGTTATGATTTTTGAACGTAGCATGTGCCTTTTAAAGAAGAAACGATGAACAATTTAAACCTAGTCAATTTAATAATTTTTTTTAATTCTAGCACTAATTAGAATAATTAATATCATAATTATAATAATAAGTTACAAAAATATAAAACTCAATATCATTGATTAAAATTTTATTATGAATATGTGAAAATTAGATTTATGAAAGGTTGATGACATGGAAGCCTATGTGGATAACCTAGTGAAAGACGTGTGTACAAAATTGTGTTGATTTAATATATTAGTTAGATTTTCAGAAAGGAAAAACTTAATTAATAAATTAGTAATAACTAGCTTGAGTTAAGATCCAAGATTTTAGATTAAATCATGACTGTATATTATAGTGCACAGTGGACCATGCATCTAGGTTGGGTCCATTGCTCCTAGTATCGAAACGGGAGTGATGTGGTTAACAACTAATTAGTAGCTAACAAGTTAATACGGAAAAATATCGGATATCGGTCAACGATCGATATCTGAGATATCGGTCCTTGACTGATATCTGAGATATCGGTTATCGCAGTGAGATATCGGTGGGATATCGGTAATTTTAATATCACGTAAAATTCATGTATATAGCAATTTAATGCTAATAATTCAATATAGTCTCCTACTATTAACAAACTAACCTTTTACAAATTGCAAAACACTAACAATCGTAGCAAATAAAAATTGATTAAGACTTAAAACAATAATATTGAACGCTAAAAGTTGATAATTAAGACTTAAAACACTGATATTGGGAGTATTGGTGATATATTTGTTAAATATTAGTCCAATATCGTTGATATTATCGGTACCGATATTCTGACTTATATATCGCCAAGGGACCGATAACCGATATATCATTGATATATCGGTGATATATCGGCGATATCGACTGCATAGATTAATATAGATTAATAGAACTTACGTGAAGGAAGGGAGGTCATTGAACTTGGCTCTAAAGCTTACAAACTGGGAGAAAAATGGAAGCGTCTGATTTGTTGTAGCCATGGCAATCGCACTGGCTAAGGTTCCAACGATGGCAATGAGCCTAAGGAGAAAGTCAAGTATGGCAATGCCTCTATTTGCAGGTTGAGCAACACCAAGTTGTAATGCACCTGGCTTCATTCTTTTCGTGTGAGGAAACTTTGATTAGGTTTCAAATATGACGATTAAAAGCTTGGATAGGTGGTGAATGATGCATGAAACAGTGAGTCATATATATACACATGCAAATATATGTAAAAAGTATAATTATATGCAAATAGAGAAAGTAGGTTGATAATGCTAACCTGCCCTCTCTTGTATTTTTCTAGGGATTCTTTCCCAAAGATGGAGTCTACCATTTTTGGGAGGTATAGTTGTTGGGTCCAGTCTGTGCTCCATAATAATCTATGGGAGTTAAAAGAGTTGTTAATGGTCCATACATTCAAGTAAACTTTGTTGTTTACTTTTAATTTTTTTTAATTAATTCCGTGATATACATAAATAGAAGTAAAAATATTATATTTAGAGAGATGCAATAAAATTTTCAAAAGTGGAGTTTTGGAAGAAAAAATGCAACTCTACTGGTTATAAGTTTCATAGTAATTTATTGGTAAATTGGAAATAAATAATCCTAACTTTTGTGTATTGGTTGATAATAATCTTAACTTTAAAAATCATTATAAGCGGTTCCAACTTTCAACTATTTTTGTCTCAGTGGAACTTTGTTAAAAAACACTACTTTTGTGTATTGCGCAATCCCTTTTTATGATTAATATTCATTAGTAGCATAACGGGGGCCCAACTTTAAGAACCAATTTGTGATTTGGCATTCCAGACATCTTTAACCCATTTCAAAAATTAGGAGAGTACAACTGCGGTAAAAATTATCAGAAACAGTTTAAGCTTGATCTAAACTATCGGAACTTAGAAACTCGACTTCGTCACTTGGAAAAAGTGCGAACATATGCTCATTAATTTCCTAAACAACCTCATTCAAATGTGCCAATAGGGCCCGATCCATAAAGTAAGTAACTTCATTGAATCTATCGAAGATGTTAGGATTTGACAAACTGAATTAAATCAATAGTTGGATCTAATGAATTCAAAATTAGAAGATCATCTAGAATCTCAACTATTGATTCTCCATCATTTGGACCACCAACATTCCCTTCACCTATTCCAATAGCCAATCAGCAAACTCTTTGATCTCTTCAACATTTGAGGATCGATATCCAACTGTAAGCCTCATGTTCTTTGTAAGTTTAAGTAGTTTACAGTTTGACCAAATGCACAAAGAATTTATTGAAGGACTTACAAATTAACTTCTAGTACCGTTTGTAACAACGGGCAAAACTGTCGGAAATCACCACCAAAAACAACCACATTACCTCCAAATAATGCTTCTGAAGTATTTTGCGGGATCACCTGTCATAACATCTTTTAAAGTCCTATACAATGCTTCAAATGTGTGCTTATGAATCATGGGTGCTTCATCCCAAATAACGTTGTTTTTTTCAATAATTCATACACGTCTGTATTTCCCTTAACCTAGTTTAGAAAACAAATAAAAACATGTTTAATGCAGCGAATGTATATTAAAATTTAAATTCAAATATATGAGATTGAATATTAAGAACAAAATACACTTTTAATTTATCTAAATGGACATTTTTGTTAACTCAATAGGAAAAAACAAAAGGTGTGCATAAGATTTGCATGATGACATATAGCGTATGATAAATAATACCTGAAATTGAGAATCTTCAGTTAGATTAATCGGAATGAGAAATCCTGAGTGGCTGTTATACCACCTTCCAATAACAAAGAAGCTATTCCGCTTGAAGCAACGTTCAATACAACTTCTCTCTTAGACCTTATGGAAGTAGATAAGGTTTTGCATAAATACATTTTGCCCGTACCACCATAGCCATAAACAAAAAACACACCACCTCTTTTAGCGACCAATGAATTCATTATTTCATTAAAAACACCTCGTTGTTTATCTGTTAATGAATCAAAAAGATTATTAAATTCGTTAGACATGGTTTCGGTATCATAAGAAAGTTCTTCAACCATCAAATCCTTTTTTGGAAAAGGCATTTGTTTATACTTTCTGAGAGTTAAGTTGTTGGAAACTAAAAAAAATTCAATTTCAAGCAATGCTAGGTTCTTTAGTTGTTCTTCGTTAAGACTCAACTCTACAAAACAAAATAACATCATATATTTAAAAAAAATATAGATTTTTTATATAAATAGTTGTGCAACCAGAAAATGGATTAAAATTATTTAAATCTTGCCTGGATTATTTTTATCCTTGTGTTGTTTGTATAGAATGTCGTCAACTAAAAGTTTTCATGTGATTTCCCAAACAAAATGAGGTCTAGATAAACGATATGTAATCAATATTGTAGCAAATAAATTTCGAAGATAATAATCAGTGGAAGTATAACTTACTTCTTCAATGGCTTCTATACACTCCTTATTATCATCGAAAAGGCCTCTTCTATAACATGCCTCTAGAAAAGTATCACAAACAACTCCATCAACTTTTTGAATGTTTTCAAAGCATTTATGCCCTTTAACCTTATTTAATAGAATTCTTAGGTAGTAAGCTTCATCGAGCGCGGGTGGAACAGCATGAACTCTACCTATTGCAAACCCCCTTTGTCGTAATTCCCATTTACGTTGTTTTTTTCCATACAAACTTTGTTGGAAACTCAGAGTAGATGAGATGGGTTGCATACCCGTACTTCTTATTACACTCAAACCAACCAGTAAACATTGAAGACGCATTAGTGGTTTTGTTGAGTACATCTTCAATATCTTCATTAGCACCATATATTACTTGCTGTTCACTAGGTAAATGAAAAGCAAGCCTCATAATTGACAGAAACCAATAATGCACGTTAAATGCAAATATTCTTCATGTGGCTTCGCATGCCGAAACATATCTACAGTTATAAAATGCTTTAATTTCATCTAAATTAGGATCTTGGTTATTAAGATTTGTATTTATTACAAGCGAAATTGTCACTTGATTTGGACCCTTATAACACATACTTGATTGACCCATCTTGATTGCACCACTCGACGTTTATATGGGCTTGAAAATTTTTTAATAGAGTCTTGTTATAGGGAAAAATACTACTATTATCTAAATTTATATCTGACTTAACAACATATTCTTCATTATCTCTTCTTTTGTAAACAGGAAAGCCTTCGGAATAAACATTTGTTTCATTTAGAAATCTTTTTGGAAAACTCTTGTAACATCTTTTATTAACCATGCAGGTGCATTTAGGGTTAGCCTCACCACATGGTCTGTGAATCATGTGATCAGATACAAGCTTGTATAGCTCCGGTTCAGTATTCTTGTTTGGAATTTCAGCAGAGATAAAATTTTATCAGTTGTGGATTATTAATCTTGCTTTCTGCATGCATAAACTTGCAAATATGCGCGCTATGTAACCCCCTTTTTTGAAATTCAATCGTGTAAACAACTACAAAAAAAAAAGCTGTTAGACAATATTTTCTTAATATTAACACATTAAATATATAAAAATATCCATAACTAAAATATTTTTTTAATATTTAATAGCCATAAGATTAAAGAATGTTACCTGCTTGAACCTATCCAAACAAAGAATTTTCCTTTAATTCTTTAACCATTGAATCAGGCTTGAGCTTAAAAAGTCTACATAATATATCAGGTCTATTCTCCGACTTTTAAGGTAGTATTCTTAAGAAACCTTTTCACTTCTGGCCAATTGGGATTACATGTTATAGTGATGAAAAAATCTGGATAACCATACCATCTACAAAGGGACATAGCATCTAGATAATTTTGCATCATATATCGTGCTCCCTCGGTAAATGACGAAGGTAGAATAACACGCTAACCAGCTGTAGAATGATCACCTAAGATCATGTTGTTTAGCGCGAATAAAATGTAACCTTTGATCCTCAATCATGGTATATCCGTAAACTAACATCTGCTGAAACAAACGCTACCATTTAACATCACTGAAAATTTATTTAGCCTATCTTGAATCCGATATGAAAAAAACTCACGCATTATAACCTTCTTACGTGTGCTTGTAGATGAAGACGTAACATTTTTATGATTTATGTTAACCTGATAACCATCCTCACCAAAAGGATAGAACAACGGGTATTGTAGAGGAACATATGATGGATGAAGTTCACTGATACGCTTTAATGAACCACATTTTTTGTAACAATTATATCTCTGTTATCAACTGCATACGATTAATGCAGCAACTTCATAAGCGAATGGTAAGTTATAAGTCCTTGCATCATATTGTCTTATTCCAATAATAAGCAACTTCAAGTCCATTTGTGAGTTTTGTTGAAAGCAATCCCGTACCATTCGATACGCTTGAACCAAACGATTCTGTGAATCTAGCATCATCTTAAGATAATTAATTATATTATTTTATTGATTATCGACCATTGGTTTAGTGTCACTACAAAAAAAAACGATACATATATTTAAAAACATAAATAAAATATATGATAATAAAATTTGTCGATATTATTTTTGTTAATACCTAAAACCACTTTGACGATATGAAATCTCATTTTCAGTGTCATAGATGTAAAGTTGAGTAACTGAGGCTTACGACCATCTAATGGTAGAAGACTTCCTAAACATTGATAGTTTTCACCACCAAGTCTAAACTTATATGGAGCATTTCCTCGATTGAGAGAATTGTTAATCTTTCCACCCATAGACGTAAATGAAAACATTGAATTGAAACGTCTAATATTTTTCAAGAAATACTTGCTCATCGTGCTTTCACCATGAAATAATTGAATATAACTTTCATCAGATTGCCTAACATCCGGAAGTTCAACTTTTCCATTATAGCAACATAAAGAAAAACCTCCGTCAACGTTACTCTTCTTTCCTCCCTTAACTTCAGCTTCCCACAACAATGCATTGCAACTTGGACACATAACGAATTGATTACCATGATCAACATATTCTACATAAAGTTATAAAGAAGAGAAGCTTAAGTTACTTAACCGATCATATAAAATATTATTTATTCAAAGAAAAAAAAATATATGTATGTATATATATATATATATATATATATATATTTCAATCTTCTTTTTACTTATATGAAATTATAAAATTACCTAATGATATACCTTTAAAGGCGTCTACAACATTCTCATCACCAACTATAGCATGTTCATTTAAATCAGGCATCCGTATAGGTGTAACAGTGGTTAACTTTCTTGGCTTTTTACGAAAGGTTGTTGATAACTCTGCAATGTCATTAACAACACGAGAAGAATATCTCGACGTGCTAGACATGTTTGTCGTAACATCAACGTTAGATTTGATGAGACGACCTGATGACAATGAAAAAAATAATACGTAAGTATAAACTCTCAAACTTAATGTTAGATGATGGTGATAGTTTTTATTAATGAAAAGTGTGATGAAAAGCATGTTTTCATATAAAACTTCAAACTTACAGTAAGATATAGTTTTTTAATAAATAACTACTAATTAAATTTGAACCAAATTTTTCCAAACTAATATTTTGAAATACTTGTAAGTGTTTGATATATTTAAAAATAACAGAAAAAATCAAAGATATATAATACTTATAGGGAAAAGTCAAATACTTGAAGATGAATTTTGTGATGCATTTTTGTTTCAATTACTTGAACCAAATCGCTTCCCATCTAAATTTAATCATCTTTCTTTTCGTTTGGAAGCTGAAGAGTTTATATCTGCTATACACATTTCCTCTACAAATACAAACAAAAATAATAAAAATATGCCCAAAAGGGTATGTCATAAACACTACACTCTATAATAAAGGAAACCACAATGGGACAGGTGTCACCTTCTCAATCACCCATATTTTTCTTTTCCCGCCTACACATTTTTTAGGGTTGTTTTCCACAGATGATTAATACCACAAAATTCATATTCTCCGTGGAAGGTTTTTTCATAATTAGGTTCATTGCCTCCGGATTCATACTCTTCTGCAACTTCTTTGTATTCAAAATATTTTTCACGTATTTAACTTTCCCAATTATTTGTTTTGCATTCTGAAAAGCATACAATAGGCTTTTTTTTCGGGGGGGAGGGGGGAGGCCGGTAATAGTGAATACTTAGCTCTCTTAACTACCTTTTGATAACAATACTAGCAAATTATGTGTCATTTAGAGCGCATGTGAGCAATGATTACTGTTGCTTTTGTGGATGTTTGTTAATCTATTTATAAAGATCTTTATACTTATGTGAGTGTCTTCATTAATAAAAATAGGATAGAAACATTTGTCTCACACACAAAGAGTGATGAAAAAGAATATAGTTCGTAAACCTATAATATACTTCTTAACTTCTTATAACTGAAATTACCATGTTTAATAAAATAATAAAATTTTTGTAATTGTATTATCTTTATATATAAAGAGATCAACTATAAATCTATACCAAACATATAAGTAACTATCAACTGCCATAGCCTATAGTGTTGCAAGTTAAACTTATTTTTCTTGCTGCTCTTGTTTCACTTTTCACTTCTTTGTAATATATAACTTTACAAATTGCAAAGAGAGAACTTCGATTTTGGTCCCTGTGGTTTATTAAAATTATCAGTTTTGGTCCAATAGTTTATTTTAAACTTTTATGGTACAATAGTTTCAATTAACTATCAGTTTTAGTCCAATCCATTAACGTTATCCACCAACCGTTAGTTAATACAACTTTGAGGGTCTTTTTTTTATTTTTCACAAACTTTTAATAATAAGAATTATTGGGTTTTTACCTAAATTAAGTTTTATACTTTTTGTTATTTTTTAGTATTATGGTTTCTTATATTTGTTTATATATAAATATCTGTACACTTTTTATTTTTAATAAACATAATTTTTTTTCGAAATTGACGCTTTTATGCAAGTGTGTATATTTAATAAATGCAAACCAAGACGTCATTCCTATTTTGATGGGCTGGCAAGGTGATTAAGATGCGAAATAATTGTTTCAAACTCAATACGATACAAAAAATTAATTGTTAAAAAAAATACAAACCAAAAATTAAAATTAATAAACAGATTTTCAAAAACCCTATGTCAATAGAAAAGTAAAAAAAAATAATATAAAATAAATATATGCTCTTTTTACTACCGAGAAATAAAAGCAGAAAAGCTAAGTTTTCTAAATCATTTATAATTAGTAGAAGTGTAGAATTAAAATGGAACTTAAAAAAACAAATATTTTGTTTTTTAAAGCCTAGATATTATTACAACTATAAAAAGTAAAAATAAAAGTATTCAAATACAAATAAATAAATACATAGTTTCATAAAAGCTCCGGTTTTGAAACAAAATATTGTAAAAAAATAAAAAACTATATATTTATATATAAATAAAGATAATAAACCATAATAGTTAGAAAATAACAAAAAGTATAAAACTTAATTTTGGTAAAAACCAAAAAATTCTTATTATTAAAGGGTTGTGAAAAATACAAAAAAGACCCTCAAAGTTGTATTAACTAACGATTGGTGGATGACGTTAGTGGGTTGGACTAAAACTGATAGTTAATTGAAACTACTGTACCATAAAAGTCTAAAATATACTATTGGACCAAAATTGATAATTTTAAGAAACCACGGGGATCAAAACCGAAGTTCTCTCAATTGCAAAATAAAAAAGAATTGCCTTTATTTAAAGATTTATCTATTCAACCCGTGTAACACATAGGTTTCTAACCTAGTAACTAATTAAAACATATACATATAAGACTCTAAATACAAACTATTTATATACTAACCGGTGTTAATTAAGTTAGCAGAGTTGATAGTTGGTATTGTTTATTGAGACACATTCTGTTTATTAGATTGTATACGTGTGACTTCATTTGATGAAGTAATATTTTGCAAACTGTTGAAGATCCGATTAACTGTTACAGTTTACATATTAAATATAAATGTGATAAATTTAATTCACACTGATAAAATAAAAGTAACAATATGATATGAACATACTAGGGACATAAGAAGTGAATGAATAATAACTTGTATGCGGATATGAATTTGGAATATAAGATAGACCATGGATGTTATATTGACAAGTACAGCCTACTATATTAGAATTACCTGAAGTAACATTTTGTGAATGCATATCTTCTTGTCAAACTTAAATGATATTAAAAATATATAGATTAAATAAAAATTACATACTTGGAACCGGGTTACCAACAACAGGATATGGGAAGTAATTATAAGATATAATGGGTGTAGCTTGATAATTCATGGAGTTTGTATTATTTGAAATAGAAGACAATGGTAACCGTTGAGATTGAGCTACAAGTGAAAACGTATTATAGACATGAATATATGAATTGGGTTATAGAATGTAAAAAATAAATACACACCATTTGTGTTGAACTTATTTTGAGAAGATGAAGATCCTTTCGGTTTCCCCTTCTTTGATGATGTAGACATCTTTGACAAACAATAATTAATTAAAAAAAACCTCTCTGCTAGGAAACTTTGCAGCCTATATTTCTAAAAATTAAAACACCATTAACAAATGTTATTCAATTTTTAAAAAACATATAATGTATGCATAGTTGTACAAATGAAATGTCAATAAAAAACCAAAACACGTTTCACTCTACCAGTTATGAATCTGGTATTATAACCTTTAATTTTGAGTAAATTAGAAACATGAAATTAAGAGAATATGAAATTAGACTAAAATAAATACATGAAAAAAAAGTTATATGTAACTTGTTTGGTCTGCCACTAATATATAAGTTAGTTTCTTTCATTTAAATTTGAGAAAAATAATCACATGAAATTAAAAAATAATATATAATTCGATTAACTATAAATACGTTAAATTAGAAAAGAATATGTAACTTAAAGATTACTGTTTTCATATATCTAAATAATACTAGAAAGATGCCCGTGCGATGCGGCGGGATACAAAAATCTTAGTAATCATATAACAATTTGGATGCTCAAGGTTCGTTTGAATCATTGAAAGCGTTTAAACCAATCACCACTTTTAGTCAGCCGGTTTCTGAATGTTCAAACAATAGCAACCAGTTTGGTTTACGGTTTATACTGAAAATCGGCCATATAAAACCGGACATGACTGTAAACTTATTACTGAAGCTCAAAGCGTGAAACCAAACCGTTAGTAACGATTCAGTTTAAATTTTCAACGGTTCAGTTTCGGTTTTCAATGATAAAAAGTTCGAGCCAACGGTTTGGCTCACGATTTAACTTAGAAGTCGCTAAAACCGAATTGTAAACGCTCATATGTAACGTGCTAATTTTTTTAATCGAAACAAACTATAGCAATACCATACCCAAATTAAAGAAAATATAATGCTTATTTTATAGTGCAATTTAAAAAAAATATACTAGCGTATGAAAAAGTTATGGCCGTTGAAAAATCGTTGGTGGGAAGTTTGTTTAGAATTAAATAAAAAGGAATACATGGGTGGGTAAATATGAAGGTTCAAAGTTGTAACTATATCTTAAATTTACAAAAGTTAAGTAAAGTTGAGGGAGCAATGTTGAAACTATTTCTATGCATAATCTGTAATGGACAAATTTACCCCTACCTTACATGCTATAGAAAGTGTACCTTATGCTTTACAACTTGTAAATTACTTAAAAAGTAGGTATCTTAATTTGTCCATGTCTCATGTATTATATATAGTATAGATGTAAGTTTACTTTATTCTAATCGCCTAAAAAAATAACAATGCTAATATGTAATATATGTTGAAAACTTACAATTGAGAAAGAAAAAAAAATTTTTTGAATGAAACTAAAAATTTAGAACTCCAGTGTAAAGAATAGATGTTTAACTGTTGATACATGTTTTGTACGTCTCGGTCTTTATTATCTGATAATGTAATAGTTTTAGTATTATAGGGGGTTTTAATGTAAATATGCCCATTCGCCTAAATTGTAAGGCACATTCGTTATTCCATAACGAATGTGTCACATTCGTATTAATGTAAGTCACATTCGTTAACCCTGCTTAATGAATGGAACATAGTGAATGAAGGCTATTCGCTATGGTAATGTATTAACAAATAAGTATGTTTATTCGTTAGGTTAATGTAACGAATGACCCATTCATTAAGGTTATCTTAACGAATGAGGTCATCCTCTATAAATACCCCTATAATCTATTTCTAATGTAACAGTTCTGATATTTTCCTCTTACCCTCTCGTTACTCTGCCCAAATTTCCTCTCAACATACACACTACACACACTTAACGTAATCATCCTTAATCGTATACATACACAACGAAATCCTTGATGTCATCTTAAGATCTAGATCCATTACCGGCTCAATCAAGTGGTATCAGAGCCTATGATCTGATCTTCGATGTTGTTCGTTGTTTAACGTGTATCATTCATCATATATTGGATTAGTTTCATGATGAATTGATTGTATTCGAGTTTTAATTGATTCCGATAAAAACAGAGGTTCATATATTCTGGAAATTGGACAATTCTAGTTGAAATGGACTGAGATTAAAGTTAAGGAAGCTAGATAACTGAGACTTTAGATCGAATTAAGTTGGAATTGAGTAGAATTGAGGTTTATTTGAAGAAGATTGAGTATTACGGACTTGTATTTAATGTAATGGCTAATTGATAGGTTCTGGTGTGGTTTATGGTTACGGACGAGTGTTATCAAGTTCGAATTTGGTTGATGAGTTTATTGGTTTAGAGTATAGGGATTTCGGACAAGTTTGGATTGAGATCTGAGTTTTTGAATATATGAAGATATGAGTTCTGTTTCGTTAACGGATGAAGACTGATTCGTTAATTCTTAACTGCTCATTTGCTATCTCATTCGCTATCCTTAAATGCTCATTCGCTAATACTTAATTGCTCATTCGCTATCTTATTCGCTAATCCTTCACTTTCCCCACACTCGTTATTCAAACCGCATTCGCTAAACCATATTCATTTAAAACCACATTCGTTAACACATCATCATTCGTTAAAATCTCATTCGTTACTTCTTCACAATCGTCACATTCATTATCTCAAATTGTTTGACTTGATAACGAATATCAACCCATTCGTTACTCATTAAACTCCACATTCGTTATTGTTCTGATTCGTTTGAATAGTAATCATAAGTTTTAGAATTTGACAAGTTTGGTCCCTGAATTTCAAAACTTGCTATCTTATGGCTTCTCAAAATTGCATCGTTCTATGCATTAGCATCCCAGAATGCTTTAATGAAACAAATGCTGACGATGGATAACGAAATTGGTAGCCATAACAAGTGTCCAAAACTGCTGAAACTATCAGATTTTCCTAGGTGGGAACCGAGGTTTCGTGCTCACTTGGGATCGGTTCATCCAAGTAGTGTACGGTATCTTGATGTTGTTTATGCAGCACCTTTGGTTGGAAGTGACAATCTTGGTCGGACTCCAAAGGAATTTAAGCATTATGAAGCACAAGAACTGGAGGACTTTGAAAGTGAGACAAAGGCTTATTCGACTCTCACAATGGCTCTACCTAAACAAATCTTTCACCAATATAGCACCATAAAGATTTGTGCATCTTTATTTGATACTCTGAAAAGAAAAGGCTTGGGTAATACGCTTGAGAGCAAGAAAACACTTGTGAAGTTTCAGTTTAGAAACTTTATCTTGATGAAGAATGAAACGGTGGAAGAGATGATTAATCGGTTTAGTCATCTGGTTGTAGAAATGGCAAGTGTAAATCTTGAGCCAACTGAAACTGACAAAATTGATACTTTGAAGAACGCATTGCCTTCGTTTACTTTTCTCTTTGTGTTAAAAGAAAATGGTTTCTTTCGTAACACAGAGCTCACTGCAGTGCAATTTATCAACAAAATAGAAGAAAGAGAATTTGAGTTGAAGTGCCAAACTTCATTGAAGGATAATCAAAATCAGAATCCTTCACTTTATGGTGGAGCAATGCCAGCAAACACTTCTTCAAGTTCAAGTTCTGTCCCAATCACTGCCTTCTTCACTCAAGCTCAAGATGAGACATCTAATGTAAACAGCTCACCTAATGTATGCGTTATGGCAACGGGTGCAAAATCTGAGTCTCCTACCTATGCTTCAAGTTCATCACCAAAAGTAAATCTTCAAGAAGCTGAAACAGCAATTTGCTTTTGTGTGTGCTTTCATGACTTCATATGAACAACAGGTTGGTAGCAAAATTGCAACAAGTGAGTTAACTGATGAAGACTATGATCAGATTGATCCCGATGACCTTGAACTAATGGATCTCAAATGGAATACGGCAATGATTGTCAGAAATGTTAAGTGGTTTATGCAAAGAACGGGAAAAGATCCACTACCAGAAAAAAGGCCTTTAATGACACGCATTGCGTGTCATTGATGGGTACAGATGACTCACAAATGCGTGTCATTGAAGCCCCTGTCATAAAGGAAATATGACACGCACCTGCGTGTTATATTATATGACACGTTTTAATGACACTCATTTGTGACATGCGTTTATGACATACATTTATGACACGCTTTCGTTACTCACATTTATGACACCAACTTACGACAAGCATTTATGCGTGTCATCGTATGCTTTTTTAAAAAAAATATTTTCTATATATTGCATAATTAATTACTAATTTTCACATTAATTACACAAATACACAAATATAGCAACAAAATCATATATGTATTAGACATCGTAAGTCAAAATATTACAAGTGTTCCGAAGTTAATTAACAATATTTGTTAATTCAAAAGCGTTAATCTTCAAAAGCATACACATCACTACCGGAAAATAAACTGTGAGGTATAACTTGACCATTCCTCTCGAACAGCATCAATATCCGCATCCGTGTACTCGGTTTTGCCTCCCCAACCTAAGAAAATTAAACAAACAAAACGCTTCAAAATTTGGTCGAGTTAAAATGATTTGGGTCAATATAAACATAACTAAACATCTAAATTATACTTACATTGCTGTCAACAAGTATTTGAAGTCCTTCATGAACGATCTCCTTCATGAAATTTAAGCCGTAATAACCACACTCTTTCCCGGCTACGTCGAACACTACAAAATTACAAACAATATAATTATAAGACATAATTAAGGTTTGTAGTGTTTTAAAAAAACAAGTATATAATAGACTTAATCAAAGATGTCCAGAATTTAAGCTTATAACATGCTGTCAAAAATACAAAACATATTAAGTTCTCACCCTACAGTTGACCCAGTTGACTTTTACCCCCATGTCGGATCCAGTTTGTAGTGTATCCGAACCATCTATTTTGTCTTTTGTCCCTTAGATAAGCTCTTAAGCACGCTCTTAGCCTTCAAAGGAACTAAAAGGAAAGGTCATGACAATAGCACTTCACTAAAAAAAGGAATCATAGCAAAAACTACAGAGAGCAGTTAGATGCATTTTAACCTGTTACTTGCATGGTTACTGGTTAGAAAAGCTAATAAAATCTATCAAACATAATATGATATTATTAAAAAACTATATAATACGACAAATTTATCATAACATAACATGAACCGAAATTAATAATACTTGTATATTGCAAATTAGCAAGTAGAACATATACATACTGCAAGTGTTGGTCGATTTTGGGCATACATACCCAATATACCCTTATTGTATTTAATCAAGAACAAAATATTTTTCCACTTCTGGCCCATATCGATTTTCGTCAAAAACCCGTTATGATCCTCACTCACTTTGGTCAAAATACGTTCTGGCCCGCACCAGATATTACTTGTTACCTCCGCCCAACCCGATCCACCCATTTTGCAATGTTAATTTTTTTTATTAAATCGACCCATTGTGGTCTGAACCTATTTTTGTCGTCGTTGAAAAAAAAACTTGGTCAGAACCTGTTTTGACACCAACTTATTTTGTTCAGAACCCGTTTTGATCCCAACCTATTTTTAGTCATAACCCCTTTTCACCAGAACCTATTTTGACCATAACTTGTGTTGGCTCGAACCAAATCACGCATGACTGACCTGCTCTAGCTCGTGAGTCGTGGCCCTACCTAACATTTTTTTGTCAGTCCTAAAGCTTATAAAGGTTATAAAAAAGGAAATAAAAAACAGACCTAAATTTGTGCATCTTTTGGCTTAGGCTCTACCTTTTCAGCAGGAGGAGGTGGCTGAGGAGCCGCCTCTTTAAACGCTGACTTGGATGGAGCAGCAGCACCTTCTGCAGACTGAGATGTTGGCAACTTTGGTACCTGGTTCAGCAGTATCCCTTCTTTTGCTACAAACTAACAATATCAAAATTCAACTTTAGTCTCCATTTGAACAACTTTAGCCATAGTGATGTGAGAATAATGTACCTCTTGAATTATACCTGCTTTGGGACTAGTAGCATCAATAGTCACCTATGACATAAATAACTCCGTGTTTAAAATTTCTAGCTGAGTCAAAATCACGCAAACTCAGAAAATGAGGCTAAGTAAATGAATTACCTTGTCTGTTTCGACTTGTGCAATCGGTTCATCAATTTCTACCCTGTCGCCAGGTTCTGATCGAAAAAGATTAAACATAAACAGAATTAAACAATAATCAACAACAGATTTAATCAAACACACGGTTTAAGAGAAAGGAAAAACATACTTTTCTAAAACACACTTTTTAGAAAAGGCGGCTCCTCAACCTAACCCGATATATATATATATATATATATATATATATATATATATATATATATATATATATATAGAGAGAGAGAGAGAGAGAGAGAGAGAGGATCAAGAGAAAACTTAAAAACTCCTGAAAACTTCTAATGATTTATTTTTAATTAAAAATAAAATAATATTTTCAAAATTCTGTTTTAACCATTATTTTTATATTTTCTTATATTTCACTCGAAAAAAATAAAAAAAACCCGTTGTAATGAACATACGTATTACTGTGCGATACCGTTGTATTACACATGTGTATTACTATGTATTTTTGAGTTTAATAGTGTTTAATTGCATATATTCAATATTTGTGTATTTCATATGTGTAGTAGTGTTGTATTATATGGAAAAAAAATAATAATAAAATAAAAGTCGATGTAGTGCACATGTGCGTTAATGTTGTATTACACATACATACTAATGTGTATTCAATGTGTGTATTAGTCTTATATTGCATATATACAATAGTGTGTATCAAATATGTGCAATATTATTGTATTCTATGCAATACAAACACTTTTTCATATATGTAATGCACACTATTACACATGCGCACTATATCGACAAGGTTACCGACAAGTTTTTTTTTTTTTTTTTTGAACCAATAACAACATATAAGAATAATGGAAAAAAAAGAAACTTCAAAAAAAATTTTAAAAAAAGTTTAAAATAGTTTTTTAGAAGTTTTTAGAAGTTTTTAAGTTTTCTCTTTAAGAGAAGTTTTCACTAGATCTCAACCCTATATATATATATATATATATATATAAGATGGCAACTTTATTATCATTACCGTTGCAACAAAATAAAACCCCAACAGCACTAAGCGTATGCTTGGTAAAAGTTTAATTTAATCAAGGCCAATAAGAGGAAAAAGGGTTAACTAAAAACCTGGTCAAAGACTTCTTGTTGCTCATTTTCCTCTCTGAATAACTCTCGTTCTTCAGCATTAAAATCTTCCTCTTTTGCCCTTTCTACTTGTTTTGTTTCTCTACTTGAACTTATTGTGATTACCTATTTTATTTCATCCACAATGCTTGTCGCCAGATTTTCTTAAAGTAACACCAACACATAAGCTTTGTTGCAAGAGTGAGTATTTCTATAACCTGACATTAGTAAAAATCATATTATTATTATATTATCAACACAAACCCTTAGAAACAAGAAGTTTATAACAAAACCCCTAATTTGGGAATAACTTATGCCTAATTATATCAATCCAGCATCAATTAACATCGTAATGAACAAACCCTAGATTCGAAATCCGTCAATTACCAAACACAAATTTATGTACCGGTAAGCTTTAACTCGAGAAAGTAAATGGGTGTTCGAATGAATTGAAGGATGGATCGGATCTTACCCTTCTTCGAAGATGTTCTTCCGGAATACCCGAAACAGTGCTGATTTCACCTTGTTTGTGCCGATTTCACTTGGTGATGGCGTTCATAACCGGTGGTGGTGGCAGAATGTGGTGGTGGTGGTGACTGGTGGTGTTCAAACTAATATCAAATCCAAAATCAAACCTAACCGCTACCGACCGAATTCAACAGATTTTGTTACCTAGTTCAGACTAATATCAAATCCAAAATCAAACCCTAAATATAAGATCCAAAAATCTACATAAAATTTGAATAAATTTCAAATCTAATCATCACTGACAACAATCATTAATATTGAAGAGCCTACCCATGAGACGGGCCTCATAGGTAGGCTCTGACCTAACAAGACAACAAGAGCCCAATACAGAAGGCCCAACAGGGAGGACATTCTAGAAAGCCACTTGGAGGGAAATAGATTTGGAGGGAAACTGCCTCCTGTGCGACTGACCCAGTTGGTAGCCTAAGACATATTGTCTCAAGACAAGAAGCATGATCCGGGGGATAAAGAGCCAGGGAGTAATCGAACCGAAGGAAGAAAGGAAGAACTAGAGGAAATGTATAATATTAATATACTCATTGTACATGTTGTATAACCCTTTCCCCCTATATAAGGGAAAGGAACACCACTTATCATTCAACTAATACAAGATACAAGAAACATATTATTCATACTATCATACTATCACTACTTTCACAATCACACACCTAATCACCATTCTCATGAGAGTTGTTAGAAACGTTACCCCAGTCGGGAATAGGTTTCAACATTGGCGCCATCTGTGGGACCTCCTGATCACGGGTCTCATTTAAACCTCTAAAGGAATGATCGATCAAATCCGCCGCCACCACCGTTGTCTCACCGGAAAAATGTTTTCGTTTGCCCGTCCACTGTTTTGGTAAACAAGCACCAACCTAGTTCAGGGTCTCTAACGTTATTTACGTCGCCGGAATCTCTTTCCCGACTCTTCGGAATATTCTGTGAAATTAAGGATCTGGAAATATCCTTTGGCGGGTCTTGAAAAGTCGGACATGATGACTGCTTTCATCCAACAGGGTACATGCTCATTTTCTTGTATTAATTTCAACCACTCCGGCGGCATGCCACCGCAACCACCACCCCCGGTTCTGTCGGAACCAGCAGCGTCACTAAGTCCAAAGTGCCCACAAGTGCACATCCATACCGGGAAGATATAAACAACACCGGTGGACCAGTTTGTTCATAAATGAAGACGATAAGGAGGCTGAAGCCATGACGGCCGAAAGGCCCAAGATAACCTCGGAGTTCATACGAACTCACAGAGACGCTTAGCATGCATCAAAGAGCAAAAGCGGGAAGAAAATTGCAAATGTTTACACCTTATTAAGGTCTACACATGGTTCAGTAAAATGGGGGAGCGAAGCAGCTCTGTTTTGTGCCCCATTCTTATCAGATTTGAGCCCTTTCAACTTAGTCTGGAGTCCCTTCTGCTCTCTAATTCGAGCCCTTTCATCTTAGTTTTGAGTCTCTTCCGCTCACGTTCGAGCCTATTAGCTCAGGACAACTAGTCTTATAGTGGGAGCTATCCAAAGGAACAACAAATGTTGCCGATATTTCTTAAGATATTTTTATTACGGTTGACTCCGGAGAGATCTCGTCGGATGCTCCAATCCTAACAAAAATAATTGGCAGTCTACATCATCAAGTTAGCATTACTTTAGCACACCACATAAGTTATAAGAATTGTTTTATATCACCATTGAGGCTTGAAGTTCCATCAAAACATCAAAGTATGAATTTCTATCTAAAACCAAGAATATATTAAAAAACAACAAAAAACAAAAGGCAAATATATATATATATATATATATATATATATATATATATGCAAACACCATTCCCTCTCTCTTTGGTGGAAGAGAAAAGAAAAATGATGAGGACGGTAGGAGTAAAAGTTTTACACATTGAGAACACAAACACATTAATTGGCCACTTTGACTTCTACAAAGGGTTAGTCTAACACATAGACAGAGCTATCAAGAATAAAAACAAACAAAAAGGTCTTTTCTAAAAAGTTATGATAGGTCATCTAAAGTTTTTCTTAAAAATCTAGACATGTGTCATATTATGGAATGACTAATGCTCTATAGTGCTTATAAAAAGAAAACAAAACTATGGTCAAAACCTATAACTACTTACCTTTGTTATGTAATCATAAATTCATAATTTTTTATATATGTATACAAAAAAAATGATAAAAATGAACTTTGGGAAAAATTAATTCAATATTCACATGTCACGAAAAGGTGAGACATGGTCACATGGGAGTTGAAAAGTATGTGCAGTTTGAAAGCATGTGCATTTGACCTTTTCTAAACAAAAAGTTCACGTTTTACAAGAAATGTACTATGGCAAATATCTTTTTCAAATGTCAATTTCTCAACCACTCTCCTGCATCAATGTTGGGATGATGTTTACATTTACCATGATGATAATCTTTTAAAGCTATAAGAAATCTTTTTTTATTTTATTTATTATTATTGTTTGTTGGATAATACTTTGGTTTGATCAACATATAAAGACTTTGGTTTAAAAGTGGCACATATTTCCTTTACAAAGCATAGATATATGTGGTCAACTTTTTACAAGGAAAAGATATGACAAACACGTGGGAACCTATAAATCTCGATTATCACAAAGCTTGTCTATCATTTATGGAACATATATATGACAACATGAGAACTAATAATCCATTCAGAACTAAGCCCGTTACAAGGAAACCATTTCATAAGTTAGCCCATTCCAAGACAACCCCTTCAGAACGACACCCCCTACAAAACACTTCATTCATAATGAAACCCCTAACTAAACAATTGCTTCAGAAGAAAGTCCCTTACTAAAAAATCTATTTAGATGAAGTCCCTTACTAAACAATATCTCCAGAACAAACCCCTTACAAAATAATCCCTTCAGAACAAGGCCACTTACCGAAAACTCTCTTCAGAATGAAGTCCCTTACTAAACAATTTCTTTATGGGACCGAGTACAAAGATGTTTCAGTCCCGTCATGCAAAACGGCCATATCTTTTTTCTTTTTATGTACTCTACACGAAATTTGGAACTACACATGTTCAGGTTCCGAATCTTTTAACTCTCTTTAGCATATGCAATAAACATGCTTGTTACAGTAGATTTACCTTATTTTAGTACACTATACAAGTGAAAAAGATCTATTCCGATCGCCATTGAAGCTTTAAGCTTCATTAGAACATCAAAATCTTAATTTTCACTCAAAGAAAGAAAATAAGTCAAAAGAAAATTAGGAGGAAATGCAGTTAAACCCTTGTTTCTTTATCTAGGAACAAATCAATAGATAAATATATAAAAAGTTGACTTTAATAGAAGATTAGTACAACACATGGCATATAAAATGTTGAAAACTGTAATGTTTTCTAATATAATCCCCATACATTATCCAAGGTAATTATGTGTTGCTTTTTCAACTATGAATGAGAAAAAGATAAAAGTACTAAAACATTTACAACATAAGAAGAAAATGGATAACTTTGTGAATGAAAAAGACATTTTGACAAAAGATAGCGCATGAGTGCTTATCCCGTGCTATACAAAGAGCACCAAGTATTCCACATACAATTTATATGTTTATATTATTAATTCCCATCAATAGCCCAATGCTTAAAAAAATAATAAAAAAAGAGAACAAACAATGAAGTCAATTGTGATAGGTAAAACATTTTTCATATTAGCTTTTGTCTGTGTCAGGGTCAATAGTCAAAAATCCTTTTTGAAATTGAAATCCATTTTAAAGTTTCAAAACCCACAAATTACTTTCTAAAATTATTAAGTTATGTTACCATGAGTTTTGAAAGACAGACAAGAATATTTTACAGGAAAGCAATCATGATTCGAAATGTTTTATGCATATAGCTACACATTTATATTAAAACTTATAGTGCATACTTAGATCTCCCATATGGGACACAACTCTTGAGTTTGCTATGCAGGAAATCTTGAAACTTTAATGAACAAATTGTTACATATTTAAAAGTGTTTCTCAAGAAGAAAGAATCTCTCCTGGGGTACTGCAAGGTTTCCCCTAAAGAGAGGACAATACCCTCCCAAGGGATCGGGAATTCAAAAAGTTCCTTCCAGAAGAGGGAAGCCATATCATCATCCACCGTCAAAGGTGCACCACCAACTTTAATTAAGCAAGACCGACTACAACATGCAACCTTGATAGGAATACTTGGGATATATGATCTTTGAAGAATCAAGAAAACAACTTTCGTTCTAAAGAACTCAGCCGAACAAGACAAGCACCAAATTATTGGGCAAAATATAAGTAATGAAGAAAGTTTCGGATATGGAAAGTAACTTCAAGAAGTGTTAATTTGTTAGTACTGTAACCACAAGGTCACAAAAAAATAAAGACCACGTCGAAACAAAGCTTCACGAACATCACAACGTCTTGCACCTCTGGTGCTCTCCCAAGAAGAAGAGCCCCCTTCCATGAGATAGGGTGAATGAAAAAGTTCCTTCCACAAAGAAGGTACCCCTTCCTACAACAACATTCCAAGAGTTTCCTTTAAAGAAGAAGAATTCCCTTTCAAGGGAGGACGTGTTTAAAAAGGTCCCTTCCATAAAGAAGGAACCTTATTCCTGCTGCAATGTTCCATATTACAAGAATTCTCTCCAAAAGTATACCCTTCCATGAGAGGGCATGCTTAAAAGTTCCTTCCGTAAAGGAGGAATCCCCTACTCATAACATTGTTTCATAATATAAGATTTTTCACTAAAGAAGAGTAACCCCATTCCAAGGTGCTATTCGAAAAATTCTATCGATAAAGAAACGAAAAGACTTCGACAGCAACACTTAACATCTCAAAAGTTTCTGATGATGAAGAAACCTTTATATCCAGGGAGAGAACCCCTTCCATCAGCCCCTTCCAAAACATTCCTTCATAAAGCCCCTTCCGAAACATTCTTTCATAACAAAACCCCTTCCAAGACAAGCAAGTCATAATGGAGCCCCTTCCAAGAAGGAAGCCTCCTTTCAAGACAATCCGTACTGAAGCCCCTTTCCATATTACAAAAATCTTTTTCAAAGAAGGAGATTCCCTTTCCAAGGGATGAGGTGTTTAAAACTTCCTTCCACGAATGAAAAATATCATTTGGGCAAGAGTTATCTGCAAATGAAAACAACCTCTTCCAAATTTTCTTTTTCAAGAAGAATAATCTCTTTCCAATGAAGGAAGAATCTTAAAGGTCACTTCCGTGAGAAAGGAGAGACTTCTATAACAACTTTTTGCATTACAAGAATTTTATCTGAAGGAGAAGAATCCTCCTCCAAGGGATGGAATGTTCAATGGTACTTCTTTCCGTCAAATATCCTTGCTACATCACAACATCCCATACCACAAGAGTTTTCTAGAAAGAAGAGAAATCCCCGTACAGGGGATGACACACACGAAAGCTCAATCCCATTAAGAAGAAACCCCCACTCTACACCCACATGAAGCTGGGGGACTAATTTGACATTGCACCATTGTGTCGTGGGTTTTCGTCATTAAAGTCCTTTTACTAAGGCAAGGGGGACCCCACTCATCAGCTTTTATGCATGAAGACATATCTCATAAAGAAATCGCCATCTTAAAGTGACTCCCAAGAAAAATATCCCCTTTCCAGTGAAGGAGGTATTGAAAATTCTCTTCCAAGAAGAATGAAAGCCTTCTACAGTAACACCGCATGTTTCAAGAGTTGTCCTTTTAAAGAAGAAGAGTCCTATTCTAAAGAGTGACAAAGTCTCTATGGAAGGAAAAAGCCTCCTGTAGCAGCATTTTACATTTCTAGAATTTTTCAAGGGGAAGAAACCTCCATATTCGTATTAACTTTTATCATAAGGGAATGAGCCCCTCCTGTTAGCCCCTTCCATCAGCCCCCTTTCATCATCCTTCGTGCGTAAGACTTCTAACATGTATTAAAAATATGCCTGGTCGATCATTACTTATAATTCCCCCATGTGGGATAAAGCCCTCTTTAAGAGGCATAATACTTATAATTCCCTCATGTGGAATAAAGCCTTCTTTAAGAAGCATAATACTTATAATTCCCCATGTGGGATATAGCCCTCTTTAGGAGGCACAAGACTTATAATTCTCCCATGTGGGATAAAGCCCTATTTAGGAGGCACAATACTTATAATTCCCCCATGTGGGATAAAGCTCTCTTTAAGAGGCATAATGCATAATACTTATAATTCCCCCATGTGGGATAAAGCCCTCTTTAGGAGGCATAATACTTATAATTCCCCTAAAATGGGATAAAACCCTCTTTAAAAGGCATAACACATATAATTCCCCCTAACAGGAAAATGACATAAATTCTCCTTCACGAGTGTGAAAGGAAGGCCCGGCTGAGGGGCTTGGATCCAATACAAAAATAGCCCCATCTATGAGGCTCAATACTTGTAATTTCCCCTGTGGAAAATAGCCCTATGCACGAGGTTCGGAAATTGTCTACGCCTTAGTTTCTACGTCCAATACTAGTAAAGCGGGAATAGCATTATTATTATTAGATCCTGTTAATCGGTTACTAACAACTTTTGTAGGGTTATTCAACAAGAAGAAAGAGATTACATGCAACCAACATAGTTACCCAAGAAAGAGAGCTTAGCATTGTCTTGGTTATGATAAAGAAACTTGGGTTTAAAAGTCCCTCATCCCAATCATAAATAATTAGCATAAGGGACTAGGGGACTCGAAGAGGTAATTTCAAGATTGGGCCCATTGTAGGGGGGTGAGTTTAGAGACGGGTAATCTTTTTCTCATCCATGACTTCTCCATCTCAACTACACTGGGTCCAAATTTGATAAGTCAAAATAGAAGAAGGACTGCATATTTCTATCGAGGTAGATTTAAATTATTAAGAGAATTGGATCAAGATCATGTGAACTAATTATCATCTACATCAGCCAAAATATCAAAAGACGATCTTGCCCGAAACTGGTCCAATGAGTGGGTTTAAAAGGGATGAACCTATCCCATATAGATGAGCGAGTACTACATTAGTCTCTTGTCTATATCAGAATAAGGACTAAGGGACTTGCAAAGCATGCTGTGAAAATGGGCCTCCGTCCCATGATGAGGTCTAAGTCAGGAAAGCCCAGAAGAAACCAAAATACTTGGGGGATTCTAGTTACTCTAACCAAACATCCTACCAACCATGTGAGAAGGAGATAGGAAATGCAACTTTGAAAGTAAGAAAAGGGAAAAAGCAGTTATGAGAAAGGCTGGCGAGTCGAAAGGTGTAATCACATCTTTAGGGGAGCGTGAGAAGCTTTTTCAGAACTATCGCTAGTTTAGGTATGGGCCTAGCGAGGGGCTGAAAAGGGGGATTGGATAATTCAAGTTAAGGAAAGGTCCGAGTTGGTTCATCACCCTTACCACAGGCAGGGGAAACTTGAAGAAGCTACCCTAGAAAGGAACCCAACAATATCATTCTTACTTTAACAACCGGTAAGGTGATGGTGATGTCGATAAAGGATACCGGCACTAACCTTATGAAGAAAGTGCGAAGATGGGCAAATGTCTTTTGAAAATATATAGAGAAGTGTTGAGCCGTTTAAGATAACACGAAAGTCGGGTCAACATAGGAAACAACATAAGCAGACATTTCCGGAGGATAAAGAAAGCATCGGGATAAAAGTATAGAGGAGAACTGATATAAGCCCATTATACTCGTCATAAATAACGAGCACAATGCACTGGGGAGACTTGAAGAGAGTTCCCTTGAAACGGGCTCTTCGAGCAATAAGAGAAATAGGCCTAACACATGCTCAAAGTAGGGGTGGCTAAAGATAGGAAGCCCAAAATTAACCAAACGACCTCCCAAAGTAACTAAATGAAATTAAAGGTTCCAGAAGGATTAAGGGCCTATCCAATAAATCTAAATAAGTGGTGGTATCAACCCGAAAGAAACGATTAAAATAACACATGTTGCTAGAATAGAGGGGGCCTAATTCAAAAAGAACAATGGCACAGGGGAAAGATCGTAGGTCAAAGACCAACCAGCATATAATAATTCTATGGATATTCTTTTTGTATCAAGATACCCCCGGTATATAAAGGCCAACCAGAGAATAAGGAGGATCACACAAGGGGTCACGACGGAGGAAGAATAGAGACTTGTTGTGAGTCCATTTTACTCGTCATAAATAACGAGCAAATGGACTGGGGGACTTGTAGAGCCTACCTAGGAATGGGGCTCCGGAGGCAGGCTAAAACCCATTAAGCAAGAAAGAGGGCCAAAGACGGAAGGGAGAAAAGGAATACACAGTGGGCCAGGTACCAAAAACCCAAAAAGAAGAAAGTGAAGAAAGACACGAGCGACAATAGTTATTGAGTCTATTACCCTTATCATAAATAACAAGGGCAATAGACTGGGGGGACTTGAAGAGCCTACCCATGAGACGGGCCTCATAAGTAGGCTCTGACCCAACAACACAACAAGAGCCCAATACGGAAGGCCCAACAAGGAGGACATTCTAGAAAGCCACTTGGAGGGAAATGGATTTGGAGGGAAACTGCCTCCTGTGCGACTGACCCAGTTGGTAGCCTAAGACATATTGTCTCAAGACAAGAAGCATGATCCAGGGGATAAAGAGCCAAGGAGTAATCGGACCGAAGGAAGAAAGGAAGAACTAGAGGAAATGTATAATATCAATATACTTATTGTACATGTTGTATAACCCTTTCCCCCTATATAAGAGAAAGGAAGACCACTTATCATTCAACTAATACAAGATACAAGAAACATGTTATTCATACTATCATACTATCACTACTTTCACAATCACACACTTGATCATCATTCTCACTAGTGTTGTTAGAAACGTTATCCTAATCGGGAATAGGTTTCAACAAATATCTTACAAACCAAAAATCGCTTAAAACCATAAGATCAAACAGAATTAAGATCAAAGTCTACCAAAACTAACACAGATCACGAATAATAATAATAATAATAACAACAACAATAACAATAACTTGTAACTATTTAGGTTACAGACTCATATATATACCTGAATAGATTTAGGTCCGCACTTGAACATGACACCACGGAACTGATTCTTCCGGTTGATATGGCCAACGCCGCCGTTGCCGGCGCCGGAGACGGTGGAGTTGGTGGCGAGTGTGGAGGTGTTTGACTTGCGGCCAGAAAACCAGGATGTGGAAGAAGAAGATGCAGGTGGAGAGGAAGATGAGTTGTCAAGATTCATGTTGTTTTCAGCCATTGACTGACTGATTTTCAGTAATTGATTTCATTTGACTAAATGAACGGATTCTAGGGTGGAGAGGAAGATGATTGAGAGAAAATGTTTGGAGACAAAGTGTTTTGAGGGAAGAGAGAGAGAACGGTTGTGGAGTTAGGTATTTATTAGGTTAAAATGGGTCTTGGATATTTGACACTCATGGGGGTTAGAGTTTTTAATTTTTAGTGAGGATGACTCGCATATATGACACACAAACTTATTTTTGCAATTTATGACATTTGTTTAATGACACACAAAAATGAATGTCATAAATCTTCTATTTTTCAACTATTATGACATTTTTTTATTGACTCTCACAACTACGCGTCATAAATCGATGCGTGTCATTGTGCGCATGTCAAGGAAGCCCTTTTTTCTAGTAGTGACCTTCCGACTCTGAATAAACGAGTCGGTTTTGATAAACTGAAGGTTAAATGTTATAATTGCGGGGACTTTGGCCACTTTGCCAAAGAGTGTGATAAACCAAGAAAAGAATATTCTGGTCTACGCAATGCTGAGAGATTTCAAGGAAAGAATTCATAAGGAAATGATCAAAGTAAATGGAGTTCTTCTGAAGGTGACAAGAATAAGTCAAACAACACTCAAGCTCTTGTCGCAAATGAAAGGGTTGATTGGTCTCAAAGGCTGTTGGGAAATCAGGCTAATCTTGCTGTTTTTGAAAAAGTTGAGAAATTTGAAGATGCAAGCAGTGAAAATGTATTGGAAGAAAGTGACACATCAGATTCTGACACTGATTTTGATCAGAGTTCGTCTGATAATTCGTCTGTGCAAGTCGAATCTCATAATTCAATTCCTGATCAAGTTGAATATTATGCTTGCATGGCTAAGATCGAAGAGGTATGTCCTAAACCTCAAATTAATGTAACTAAACCTCCAACTGTTGTGTTAGAGTGTACTGAATGTGCTGAACTCAAAACCAAACTTGAATTAGCCTTAATCAGAACACCTATCTCACAAAAGAGTTTTTTATGGTAAATGAATGTTATCGACAAAAATCTAAATTACTAGAACAATATACACTAAAAATCCAAAATCTGTCTGAAAGCAATCATGATCTCAAAGCTGAGGTTCAGTGTAAGATTATCGTGGTTAAACAACATTTCAAGGAGATTCTCAGACTCCGAACCTGCATTTCTAATTTGGAAAATGAAATTTTAGAACTGAAAAACAAACTTGGAAAATTTCGAGATTCCTCGTTTTCGTTAAATGAAATCATTGAAGTAAATAATTCCCACAAGAAAAATGGGAAAATAGGTTTAGGGTACGTCGAGATTCCTCCTCCTTTTAAAGGAGATTACTGTAGCATTCTCGATGTGAAACAATTTCCATAAACGCTTACAGTTGAATATGAAATTGTTGATCAAAACAAACCAACTCTAGAACCGATTCACATCAAAAGTAAATCAGTGTTTACCAAAAGTGAATTGGATGGTTCTATTGAGGAGTTGTCTGAACCAAATGAGATTGTCAAAAACAAGAACATCCGTGCTGACAATCACATCTTATATGAACCTGAAGAGTTTGAACAGGCAGTCTATGGTTCAAAATCTTCGGGTGAATCTTCAAACACTCCTAAGGTATCACCTAAAGTATCTAAATCAGACAAACCCTCTGTGTCTGACGAGGAGTTGATGAGGTTCATCAATCCTCAACCTAAATCTTCAAGTGGGAAGATTTTTAAATTAAAAGGTTTGTCAAAAGTATTTTCAGACAAATAAGTTCCTTTGAATCTTCTAAATCTGGAAATGATCGATAGTGTCTTTCAAGATGACACTTTAGAGGTTACAAAACTTGATCAACAATTTAACAAATCAAAATTCAAAAATGTTCAAGATAAGGCAAAGGATAACACGTTTAAACCTATAAAATTTGTAAAATCATCTGGGATGGAGAATTCATCTAATTCTACCAACCTGGAATTTTTTCAAAATAAAAGGGGATTTAAACCTGCTGGTACAAAGAAAGTAACTTTTGAAAAATCTAAGACTGAGGCTCCTCAACCTATGCATGAAAGTCAACCAAGTGTTTCACAACATAAGTTTTTAGACAAGCATTTACGCTTTAAATGTGGTGAACCGGGTCATGTTTTGAAAAAATGTCAAGCAAAGGTTGATGAGATCAAGTTGTCATCAAATCGTAAGACTGAATTGAATATAAAATAAAAGAAAAACAAGTTGATGAGTGTGTTATAATGTATTCTGATGTCAATCCAAGGAAAGTTGTTTGGATTGAATCGTTTAATGTATCAAACAAATGTGTTGACCGAGCTCAACCAATTTTTTCAAACACTAATTCGGGAATTATACGTGACAGGTACTTAAAAAAGAAAAACAAGAAATCGGTCACCTATTCTCAAGTGCCGAATGCGAGTGTTAAGTTATATTTTTCTCCAAAAGTATCAAAGGGAGAGCCCAAGACTGAGGCTTGGGCTGCCTTTTTGAACTAATCATTTTACTTGTTTGTGCAGATTTCATCCAGGTCCGTGTCTACTCACAAATGGATATTGGATAGTGGATGTTCTTGACATATTACCGGCAACCTGGATCTTCTGAATAATGTTAAAGATATTCAAGGGGGTTATGTTGCGTTTGCTGGTAACAACGGTGGAATGATTACTAAGGAGGGAGAAGTTTCAAACGGGAAAGTGACGTTTGAAAAGGTTAATTATTGTGAAAAGGTGGATCATAATCTGCTGAGTGTTTCGCAGATATGTGATAAGAAGTTTACCACCATCTTCACATATAAGGAATGTGTTATCCTTCAACCGGGATACACGATTCCTGAAGAAATGGTTGTCATGCGATCACCTCGATCGAATGATATTTATGTACTAGACATGAGTTGTAATGTAAATGTTTCAACCTCGGCTACATGTTTCGTGTCTAAAGCTACCGAAAAGGAGTCTATCCTTTGGCATCTACGTATGGGACACATTCACATACGCAAGATGAGTTTTCTCATTTCAAATGAGTTAGTGGATGGTGCATCCCTTAAGAATTTCAAAATCAATGATCATTGCGTCGCTTGCAAGAAGGGGAAACAAAAGAAGAAGTCACATCCAAGCAAGTCAATCAACTCGATTGTTACACCACTAGAATGACTTCATATGGATCTCTTCGGTCCTGTGAATCGTGCTAGTATTGCTGGTGACTTGTACTGCTTGGTGGTTACTGATGATTTCTCACGATACTCATGGGTGTTATTTATGGTATCGAAAGATCAGACGCCTATCTTAATTCAGAATCTTATCACGAAGATCGAATCACTTTACAAACTTAAAGTGAGACGAATTCGTAGTGATAACGGAACTGAATTTAAGAATAATGTATTGGATTTCTTCTGCATACAGAAAGGAATTCATCGGGAATTCAGTGCGCCTTATGTTCATCAACAGAATGGTGTATCTGAAAGAAAGAATCGTACGTTGATTGAAGCTGCGAGAACGTTGCTTGCTGATTCAAAGCTACCCGATCAATTCTGGAACGAAGCTGTGAATACGGCGTGTTATACTCTGAATCGCGTACTAACAGTAAAGAAGTTCAAGAAGACAAGTTACGAGCTTCTGAACAATCGTAAACCGTACTTAAAGTATTTGGAACCGTTCGGGTGTCTGTGTACAGTATTGAAGAGAGATGCGGGAAAGTTTGATGATAAAGCATTTGAGGGTTATTTTTTAGGATACAATTCTCCTAAGAAATGGATCTTCAATATCTCTTCTGGTTGTGTGGAAGAATGGTATCATGTTGATTGCCAAAGTTATACTACTCCTCCAACTGGTACGGGTCCCGATTGGATGTTCAATTACGACGGGTTATTTAATTCGTTTACGTCAGTGGTTGAAGAAGTACCTGAGGATTTTATGAGATCATATCTGGAGGAGCAATGTCTTCCTATTCCAAGTTCTTCTTCGGTTGATGTAGATGACTCTCCAAATGTATCGGAAATGTCAAATGAGGTTTCTAAATCTTCCGATGATGCTGATTTTGTGGATTCATCGTCAGTTCTTTTGGATGAAGCTCCAGAAACAAACGAGCCTATTCTAATTGTTGATGAATCACCAACTGTCTCTTTAGACACAACGGAGGAAAATATCACCAATTTGGGTGATAACGTATCTGTACCTGCTAATCCTTCATTAAGGATTCATTCTATTAATCATCCGCAGGAACAGATAATTGGTGATGTGAACGATGGGGTTCGTATATGACACCAATTAGATAATGTATGTGATGATCAAGTTGAGAGTAACTTATCTCCTACTGAGGATTCGATAGTTTGTGCTTATGCGGATTTGCACTCTTCGGGTATCCTTAGTATTGCACAATACACCTGCTTCCTGTCAAAGATTGAACCGAAAAGTGTCACGATGGCACTTAAGGAACCATCTTGGGTTGAAGCTATGCAGGAGGAGCTGCAACAGTTTGTTCGACTGGGTGTATGGGATTTAATTGATAAACTCAATCGTGTGAAAAAGGCTATTCCGACAAAATGGGTTTTTAAGTAAAAAAAGATGATCACGGGGTAATCGTGAGAAACAAGGCATGATTGGTCGTTCTTGGTTACAATCAACAAGAAGGCATCGATTAAACTGAAGTATATGCTCCTGTTGCACGACTGGAGGCTATACGTATTTTTCTTGCCTATGCAGCCTATAAAAATTTTTAAGGTTTATCAAATGGATGTGAAATCGGCGTTCTTAAACGGAGCTATTCATGAAGAAGTGTACATGAAGTAGCCTCCCGGTTTCGAGGATCCAGACTTTCCAGAGCGTGTTTACCGATTATACAAGGCTCTTTATGGTTTACACCAGACCCCGAGAGCCTAGTACAGCACGTTGGCTGACCATTTGATAGAAAGTGGATTCACGAGGGGAACTGTGGATTGTACGTTGTTTTATAAGAACGTGGGTGATGATCTGCTCCTCGTCCAAACCTATGTGGACGACATCATTTTTGGTTCGACGAACGACAGCCTGTGTAAATATTTCGAGAAGACGATGCAAACCAAATTCGAGATGAGCTCGATGGGAGAGATGAACTTTTTCTTAGGATTGCAAGTTAACCAGTCTGATTCCGGGAGCTTTATCCATCAGACGAAATATGTGAACGATGTCTTGAGCCGATTCAAGATATCCGACGGCAAGATTCCCTCGACACCTCTTCCCGTGGGTCACAATTTATCACCGGATGAATTGGAGGATATAGTAGATCCAACCCTGTATCGAGCTATGATCAGATCTCTCATGTCTACATCTCGACTTGATATCATGTTTGTTGTTTGTTTGTGTGCTAGGTACCAATCTAGTCCCCGAGTGACTCATCTGGCGGCAGTAAAGCGCATCTTACATTATTTGAGGGGAAATCCAGACATCGGGTTGTGGAACCCCAAAGACGATAAGTTCGATCTCACCGCTTTTACTGATTCGGAGTACGGAGGATGCAAGATCAACTTCAAGTCTACAACAGCGGGTTGTCAATTTTTAGGAAACCGGCTTGTTTCCTGGCAGTGTAAGAAGCAAACAACGGTCTCAACTTCAACAGCCGAAGCGGAGTATGTGGCGGCCTCGAGTTGCTGCTCACAGGTTCTCTGGATCCAGCAACATTTACGGGATTACGGTTTGAAGTTTCTTACTACTCCTATTTACATTGATAATTCTGCTGCAATATCTATCACCAAAAATCCGGTTCACCATTCGAAAACCAAACATATCGAAATCCGTTATCACTTTATACGTGATTGTTTTGAAAAGAAATTAATTTATATTGATAAAATTCACACGGATTTTCAAAAGGCTGACCTTTATACCAAAGCGTTTGATAAAACACGTTTTCAATATTTGCTGGCTATAAATGGTTTAAAAACTTTAAAAGATATTCAAAAGCTTGGTTAAATCAATTTATTTCTTATTTTAGTTCAATTTTTGTTGTTTTTAGGGGGAGAAAATATAAAATCCAAAAATATTGTGTTTTCTGTATGTACAGAGAAAATTAAAAACTTCAAAAACATTCAAATATTGAAAAATCAAAAACATTGAAAAATGCTCCTCAAAATGAGTTTTGAAGCAAAAAGGGAAAATGGTAGTACATTAACGGGATTGATCTATTACATGAATAAACTAGATTAAAAATTACCGTAAGGCCAGCAATATGATATGAAAAGATAGGCTTGACAGGCTATATAGGAACTGATAAGATATAAAGATAATGAATGCCGAACCTAGTGGTATAACATCTTGAAAGATTGATACTATATCTGATTTAAGAAAAGTCAAAACTCAAAATGATTACTGTGTGTGCATGCGTTCATTTTTGAAGAAAATTTTGCTTTTTTTCTCTTTTATTTTGCAAAGAAATTCAACTTTATTTTTTCTTTATTTTTATTCAAATATTGGATCCTCTCTTGCGTGATAAGATTATCCGACCTGAGGGTTAATATTTGAATATTCTGCTTTATTTTCTTGGTGTTTCGTACAAGCCTTGGATCTCCTCCGCGTATGCTATAAGCACAAATGTGTGAAAGTCATGTATCGAACTGGGGATTAAGGCCTGTACAACTTCAACTTATTTTTGTTTTTTTTTTGTTGTTGAAATGGAACCTTATCAGCGTGTAGTAATACCGATCTTAAGGGAAAATTTTAACGTTCTGCTTTATTTTGCTTTTATTACTTTTGCATGAGTCATAGTTAATCAAAATTTGAAGAATCAAAGAAAAACGTACATGTGAAATTCACTGTATAAGAGATAGAAATGTTATATTCGATAGATGGGGTCCACATAAGGTTCGTGCCTAATTGAATGTAACACCCTGGCTAAAGCGGAATACGCCCGGCTGTGACGTACAGATCACTCATAAGCTCTTAACGCTATTAAAGCGACAATAATTATATTTATTTCATTTTCGTACATCACAAATACACAATAAAATAACAATACGATAAGCATTGAATTTCATTATGCTGTATTTCTAATACCCTAATGGTCCAACTAATCTAGTCTTCATCCTTAGACTTCAACCTGCAGCACGTTTAAATTAATATAATTTATCAACAATAATGTTGCTGAGAATTCATAAAGTTTTGCATATATATAATACAAAAAGTGTAAAATTCACAAGTCAAGATGTATAGTCTCAATCATATAGCAAAAGAAAAGTAAATACATGATATTCCTGTTCGCTTAACATAAGTCAAATCTACTAAGGAACCCCCGTTCGCCGAGCTACTTGGAGTATAGAATATGATAATGATACCGCCATTAACAAATGGATGGCGCAGGTACGTCCCGTCGAACCCTCCCACTATGACTATGTGTATGATACCCCCATTAACAAATGTACGGCGCAGGTACGTCCCGTTGGACCCTCCCACTATGAGTATGAGTCTCCACCAACAAAAACAGTAAACAACTAGCACATAATCACATAGTTTACAAGCAATATGATACAAAACAAATACACACAAGACACGCATGTGAATTCTAGTTTGACACAAGAAAAGCAAGTTTGGAAGTGCTACACCCCAAAACGTGTAAAAGTAAAAAGGGGGTTATGAAAACTCACCTTGAAATTGAAGATCAACTTGAAATAAAAACCGAAAGCACAATAACGAAACCGAAGCAACCGAACTTCTTGAACTATAAATAAAATAAAAACAAAATCAAACTATCAAGATTATAAAGTTAAATTAATTTAGTTTAGGATTAAGCTTTATTTAATACATTTTATTGGTATTTTATGGTGTTTTATATTAAAATGTTATATTTAAACTTTAACAGAATTTTAACATTTTAATTTATTTAAATATTATTTTAAATAATTTAACACTATTGTGAGGGATATAATATTTGTGAATTACGAACTTTAACGATAGCTTTAAGTCAAAAATGATTGTGTTAACGAATTATAAAGTCTAACGAAATAAAAGCTAACGAATTATAAACTAACGTTAACGGTTTAAATTATGTTGGGTCGGATTTTTGATAAGGAAGATTGGAATCTTCTCAACCTCCTCAGAAAACGGCTAAGTATGGAATTCGAGCAAGCCCAGACGATCGAGCATGTTTTTTACTACTTCGAGCAAGGTTCTGAACCTTAAATGGTTGATTCTTCTAAGTGTTAAAGGCTTCGAGCAAGCTACACTTCAACGAGCAAGGGTATTCTTCTATCGAGCATGGATTGCCAATCGAGCAAATAGCTTGATCATACAAGTTCCAGTCAAGTGTTACGAGCACAAGATGATCGAGCACATAGGGACGAGCATGGATGCAATAAGAGGATGTCACGTGAATCTAAGCAAAGACTTCGAGCACAATTCAGTTACCGAGCAAGATTTACATCCGAGCATGCTAAATATTGCTGAATAAGAAAAGCTGAAGACATCAAGAAGAATGAGCTTGCTCGATGGATTTATTCGAAAAAAGTTTGGACAAGTCAAGAGGAATAAGCTTACTCGAAGGGAATATGTATTCTTAGAAAGAGAATATATTCTAAGTAAAGTCTGCTCGAGGACACACATCGAGCACACCTAGTATAGGAAGTTTGCTCGAGCAAGGTATGTACCTTGATGACTGAAACACTTGTATTAGATTTATCTTTCATTATGTAATGACTAGGACTTATAGAAGGAAAGTTAGAGTCTATAAATAGACGTCCTAGGGTACCTTTAGGATCAGATCTGGTGACAAAATTGGCAGGCACTCATGATTACGAAAAACAGCCGCCGTCACACAAAACCCTAGACATTCCATTCACTGTACCTTTGATGTATCATTAAATATAGTGAATCTTTGTCTCTGAAAGAGCATTTACTGATTATCATTTACTGTTTTGTGTTTGATATCTTTTCACAATCCTTCATTCTCAATCATTGGATATCCTGATTCCGCCGGGATATTCAATCGGTCTTTTGAGTATTTGTGTCGGTGTGTTCTTTTCAAACCTTTGCTAAGGTTTCACCCGACAGACGGTCCTGACAAATTATTTTAGTTCTATTTAACTATTAATTTATGAGAATTCTAAGGTTTATGGAACATTGGTTTTAACGTAGTTTATATCTAGCATCATTAGTTCAGCGTACTAACTTTATTAACTAAACTATATAAATAAAATAAAATAATATTAACAGGTTGAAAATAAATTAAATAATATATTATTGTCGGGTTTCATGAGACTTTAACGGAATTGAAAAGTTGGTTTTTTGGATTTTTTAAAAAAATAAAATATAAAATTTCACTTATCTTTATTTAGTTTAAAATAATTTTTATTTGATTAAAGTAATTTAATTTTGTTATTAATAATATGTGAACAAGGTTAAAAAAATGCAAGATCAAAACGGGATTACCCTGGTTCGAACCCGGGTCTTGAAGTCCACACACATATGAACTAACCATTTGTCCTCTTGACATTTGACTTAAAGATGGAAACAGAAATCTAACAATTAACCTTCCAGTTCATCTTCTTCCTCATAGAAAATCCTAGGTTTTAATCTGTTAATTCATTTTATGTTCGAAGAATTAAGTTTAGGGGTTTTGATTAAAGGTTAAAGACGAACAACAATCATGTAATTATTACCTAGAAATATTATGACTTGACGGTGAACCGAAGTCGCCGGAAAATGAACTTCGATGAATAAATTATATGATCTTCAGAGTATATTATATGGAGTAGAAGATTGGGACGAATTTAGCTTATGTTTTAGGTTCTATTTATATGTCTAATTGGAGCGTTTTGGTATTAAATGCTCGTTAATGGTTTTCAATATTTCCGGCCAATTATGAGTAAATTATGGAAATGATTAATCGTTGTTGTACGTTATTATCGATGATCACATGTTTGTTATTAAGGTTATAAGCCGTTACACTGAGATAATTGGGTCAAAAACAAATTTTACGGGGTTTCCGGGCTCGCCGGAGTCGATATTCCGGCGGCCGGAATATATGACGGAAAATCGGGATTTCAAAACGTAAGTGGTGGCTGAATTTTATTTTCATATTAAAGTTTAACTGATAATAATCTTCGAAAAGTCTGTGAAAAGTTTAAGAGGGCAATTATATCTGCAATCATCGTTGGGTTATGTGTATAATAATCATCGAAATTGAAGTGTTACTCAGTGATATTTTCTTCAACATGATTCCCTGCTCAACTCACAAAAATATATACTGCTTTGATAGTTTAGTTGTTTACTGCTTTTCGTTGTTTGTAAATTGAAAATTTCGAAAATCCAAAAAGATTTTTTTGTTTTTCTTTTTCGATTCTGCTTTGTTTTCGAATTACCAAGTTTGTGAATAAATCAAAACAAAACAAAAAATTTTTGATCCCCCAAAATTTTAAGTTAATCGTGCTTAATGTATTTACAACTGGTATCTGTTGTGATTTAACGTAAAAATCCATTTAATTTAAACATTACCGATCCTTGGTTGATCGGGTATTATTAATGTAAAAAATTAAAACCCTAATTGGTTTTAATGATTATTTAATTCATTAAAGACCCTAATTGGTTTTTAATATTATTTAAATCATTAATGGGATCTTTATCTCATTCGTTAAAGATTATTGGTGATTCGTTAATTGTTTTTAACGAATGTAAAGCCATTTGTTATTTAAACTTAACGAATGAGTTCTCTCACTCATTATAGTGACATTCGCTTCCGTTGTGCATAAATATTGGACGACATTCGCTTAAACACTTTAATTTTTTTTTGTTTTAAAGTATCACTCGTTAAGATTTTAACGAATGACTCCTATATTCGTTAAAAGGTTAACAAATAAGAGGATTGTTTATAAGATTCGTTACGTCTAAAAGGTTGACGAATCAGGAATATAATTTAACGAATGAAGCCATTCGTTAGTTCAAAATTTGAACGAATGACCTCGAAACTCGTGAAATTATTGGGGTTTATAATCCCAAAACAGACGAATGACTCTTCATTCGCCTACTCACTATTTCATTGCCATCCTAAACGAAACTCTGGCCAATATTTCAAGAAATCTTATACCTGCATTTCAGATTGATTGATTGATATACTTGTATTCTGCAGGTAATGACGAAATCAGGGATACAAGATTTATGATGTTTCATCGGGTGTTACTGGGTTAACCAATTGATTTGTTAATGGGTTATAAAACAAATGATTAACAACTTAACAACTTCATTTTTTAATGATATCTAGGACCAATGATCGTAGATGAAGGTGTTAAACCTATTTCCGATTATTATCATTAGGTTTAATTGTGAAAATTGATGGGAATTAGAAGGATACTTCGATAATGTTCGTCGTCATTCAAAATTAATTGTAATTTTGACTTGTGATAGTCAAATGGTGAATTAACTCAGATTCGTTATTGTGAGAACGAATGATAGTCTGATTCGTTATCCTGGTAACGAATGACTATTTGATTCGTTAAAAGTAACGAATAGATATTCAAATGATAGCGAATTGGATAATGAATCAGGAATGATTCGTTAATATACTAAATCAGATTCGTTATTAATATATATGACTTAACATATAAGGATGATTCGTTATGTTTAACGAATGTAATCCATTAAATGTATAACGAATGCCTCATTCGTATAATCTTTTATAACGAATGAGATGCTTATTCGTTAATCAGTATAATGTATGTGAACAGTTTACTGTTTTTTTTAAACAGAAATGGCAGACGAGATCATTCAAAACCCTGTTCCCGAGCAAATTCCCGAGGCTACCCTGAACAACAGCCTCAAGATCAAGATCAACCTGAAGAACAAGCTCCCGTGCTATTATCATGGAATAAGAGCCACAACATCTATGCTTTTCTAGAAACCGACTTTGAAGATTCACCGATCTTTGGAGGAATGATTCATTTCTTAATTCGGTCCAGGATATACAAGGCCATTTCTACTCATACATTCGTTTATGAGAGTATTATACGCGCTTTCTGGAATACAGCTACGTTGAACGGGATTGAGAATCAGATTGAAGCTGTGATTCAAGATAAACGAGTAGTGATCGATGTTGGGGTTATTCGAGATTCACTGGGTTTTCATGATACGATTGATGATTGTTGCGAGTTTGATAGGAGTTTGATTCGTGGAGTATTTGGAAGAGTAAGGTATAATGGTGATCTGGGAAGATCGATATACAACAAAGCAAACTTGTGCGAACAATACAAGTATTTGCTTCACGAGTTGATACATTGTCTCGGTGGACACAAAGGTGGATTTGACGAGTGCCATGTGATGCTGCAATCTGCTTTTGTGCCTTGGTGTTGAATAAACCATTCAATTTCTCTGAATTGGTTTATTATCACTTGAAGGAAAATCTTACGAGCCGTCACAAGTTTCTTATGTATCCAAGATTTCTGCAGATGATGATCAATGATCTACAGCCCGAGTTGATTAAAGATCAAGATGATATTTTGAAGCTTAAGCATATGGATAACGAGACGATAAGACGTTTGAGATCATACAGAGGTCAGAGTCTTGCAGAACGGCCGAAGTTTAAGCGTTTGATCAGTCATCTAGCTAACATTGATTATATTGCACCACCTAATGATCGTTGGGCTCATGATGACTCCGACTCTGAACGTGAAGGTGGTGATGGTGGAAATGGTGGAGATGATGGTGGTGATGGTGGTCCAGGTCCACAAGCTGAGGTAACATATGAGCAGAAACGTAAGCGTAAAGGGAAAGAACCGATGATTGAGAAGGGAGAGAAAGTAAAAAAGCAACATGTTCGATGTGGTTCAGGAATTGAGATACCTAGTCAACCGTTCGTACGTTCGACTCCACCGGTATCTATTTCAGATCCTATTCCTACTTCTCCTTTGCCTCAACGGATTCCAAGGTCACCAACTCCGGTTCATATGCCAGTGTCTCCAGTTCCTCCTTCAATGACTTTGATGACTACTGCAAGACCAGATCCAGTATTTGGTGATGTTCTTCAAACTGTGTTGGCTCGCATGCCTACACCGCAGCTGACTACTCCAGAGACTCCTACTACACCTACACAGTTGCCAAGACCTGAGTATTCTTTTATGACTTTCAGTCGTCCTCAAGGTCCCATGAAGCCAGTTCATCCTAATTTCTATGGTATGTCTCCTCAAGCTCAGTGGTTCCACATGATGAATATGTTGCATCTTTAACAGACACAGATGCAAGCTGACCGAGCTGCACATGAGCTGGCACAACGGAATATGTACCGACATATTCAATTTATTCAACAAGAAAACAGGGAACTTAAAGCCCTTGTTGCTGCTCAGGGGGAAGATTAGATAAACAAGACGAGATCATTCTTCAATTGACATGTAAAGATGACGAGTTGAAGAAGTTAAAGAATGATGAAGATGATCAGGATGGAACAGGTGGGGTAGATCAGCAACCGGGCGGTAGTTCTGCACCGTCGGCAGGTAATAAGATTGATACGAGTACTGGTGGTGGGTCAGAAGCAAATAATCTACAGATTGTGCCATATAAAGATTATACGAGAGCCAAACCAATTGACGTTATTCCGGACAAAATGCTTTTGTTTGTGGGTATGGATGGAATCGTGTATAGTATGGTGAACACAGATGAGATCGAAGAAGGCGAATTTGTAGATCATTCATTGACCAAAAAGCAGATAGCCTTGCTTTTGGATCTAAATGAAGAGGAGGTCGAGGAGTTAGGTAAAAGTGTGGATGTGGATATTGAGATTGAAGAAAGTACGAATACAGGCATTCCACGTGGGAATGTGCCTGAATTTGATGAGGTGGAGGTAGAGGACGTTACTGCTGAGGAATACCCTGAGTTCTACACCGACAACAACAACAATGACTCAGGTATTCCGTTTTTCACTACAGAATATTTTGATGCAGCAGAACGTCGCTTACGTAAAGAGATAGATAAGTGGAATAAAGCTGCAGAGACAAGTTACTTATCGGCAACAGAGAAAAAGCGCAAACGTGCTTCGGATGGTATGTTCGAGCATAATGTAAAGAAGATGAACAAGATGATCGAGACCTTTCGTTATCATGAACGGGAGGAAGTCAAATTAGCAAAGGCTCGAGCATCTGCATACCAAATGAAAAAGTACAAGCCGGTGAAAGATGTGAAAGGCGATTTGGTCGCGTGGCAGTTTGATTCTGATCTTAAAGTATATATCGTGAAGTGGGAGCACGGTATTTATTACTTCAAGCGCCCACACAATATCTTATCTATGCCAAGGTGGGACGTTAGAACACTAGCCAACCGACCATTCATGAATCGTGGGAAAGATCAGTGGGTTGAGTGGTTCTATACTCATTTATTGCATGAAACTCGTTATGGTTTCAAGTTCTTCAAGCCGCAGGTGCCGACTCACAAGTACATTGATGAGATTAATCAACGCACAGGCTGGAGGAAGATGATTCTACAAGTAAAGCCACCAAAGACAATGAAGAGGGCTCCAATGAAGATATTTCCTCAGAGTCTTTTCACCTCGTTTAATTATTGGTATTATGACAATCATACGGGTGAAGCGCTTATCGTATTTGGTTCCGTTTCAAACACGAAGACTATACGTGTGATTGATCCGATGTGGTTGGTTAACTTAGAGTCTGACAACGATGCTTTATTTACAAGTCAGATCAGATTCGCTAACGTATGCGATTATGAGCTTGCGATGCAGTTTCAGAAAGTTGTTCGAGTCTGTTATGCATACAAGATTCATAGTTGTAATGACTGGACGACAAAGATATTCCAGAGATAAAGGATAAAGAGCTCGAGACGAGGGGAGTTTGTTGATACATTTTTTGTACGTCTCGGTCTTTATTATCTGATAATGTAATAGTTTTAGTATTATAGGGGGTTTTAATGTAAATATGCTCATTCACCTAAATTGTAATGCACATTCGTTACTCTGTAACGAATGTGTCACATTCGTATTAATGTAAGTCCCATTCGTTAACCCTGCTTAACGAATGGAACATAATGAATGAAGGCTATTCGCTATGGTAATGTATTAATGAATAAGTATGTTTATTCGTTAGGTTAATGTAACGAATGACCCATTCGTTAAGGTTATCTTAACGAATGAGGTCATCCTCTATAAATACCCTTGTAACCTATTTCTAATGTAACAGTTCTGATATTTTCCTCTTACCCTCTCGTTACTCTGCCCAAATTTCCTCTCAACACACACACTACACACACTTAACGTAATCATCCTTAATCGTATACATACACAACGAAATCATCGATGTCATCTTAAGATCTAGATTCATTACCGGCTCAATCATTAACCTATTGTGTGGAGAAAATATATATATATACAAGCCATTGAAGATCATAATTAAGAGGAATAAGCAAAAAAAAAAAAAAGGCTTCAATTATAGTGACAATATAAAAGAAGATTTGTTAAGGTCAAACATTCTAATAGGTAAACACATTACGAAAATCCTGACACAATTTAATCCTTAATTAATATTATTGGAATATAAATTGGAATTGAATTAAAATTAACATCAAAGGATGGTAGGTGATTATGTCTAGAATTAATAATTTAGAAAGTTAATAGCAGCAATAATGTAGATACAACGGATGGTTTTATTCTTAAATGATAAAGTTTATATCTGTAAGTAAAAAATTTACTAATTTAGATAACAATTATGATATACGGTATAATTATTTATAAATAATAGTTTACTTGATTAGTATTTTGAAATCTGAAAAAATTTATTATTATAAATAATATATATATATATATAGGGGATGGTTGGTTGGAAAAATCATATTAGTGTGAGAAGTTAATTACAACCGTTGATTGTGTTGATCTTTGGCCTACATTCAAGATGACAATCTTGTAATATTAATATTCTTTTTTTAATGTATTTAATGCTCAAAGGGTATATTGGTATTTAGTTATTTAGAAGTTTAAGCTAAAATGTTCATATATTAATGCATTCCAAATTTATGGCCTGTCACATTCTAAATTTGTGTCCTGTTTAGATAAGGTTAATTGTATTATTTTTGTATATAAAACAAATGTATTAGGTTTTACATTCTAAGTTAACTATTTTACGAAAATACAGAATTTCTTTAGATTTTGTTTGTTATTAATTATTGTTATTTCAAGCGTAGATTTATTTTGACATAGTGGATGAATAACTTTTATCATAATTTATTGTAAGTATATTATGTGTCTGTGTAGGTTTGAATTATAAAGAACTCGAATTGGTATTTTAACCCACACACTTTGAACAAAGTCTACACATGCAAAATATTTATATGTAGGGTTATTATTATGTGTGTAGGAATAATAATAATAAAACTATGTAGGATGGTACATAAATGCTACTAAAAATAATTATGTTGGTCTGTTGAACAAATCCTGCACATAAATACGACTCAAATAATATATGTGTAGGATGTTACATGAACACTATTGAAAAAAATTATGCTAGTCTAGTGAATAAATCCTACACATGAATAGACTAAAATATTAAATGCGTAGGATGTTACATGAATACTATTAAAAAAATTATGCTGGTCTGATGAACAAATCCTACATATGAATCAAATCCTACATATGAATATGATTCAAATAATAAATGTGTACTACTGAAAAAATTTATGCTGGTCTGGTGAACAAATCCTACAAATGAATACGGCTTAAATAATAAATGTATAGGATGTTACATGAATAATGCTGAAAAAAATTATGCTGGTCTAGTGAGCAAATCCTACATATGAATACGACTCAAAATAATTTTGTAGTGTTATTAATACGTATGCAAAATAAAACACTAGATAAATAAATCAAACGAATGAAATACTACACATATATATTACATGAAGGGGTCAAAAGATACACAAATTGATATAAGCCTACACATATGCTTTATACATACAATTTGATGAAGTGTTAATGGCATACTTATGGGCCACTTTGTTAAGTTAAACGTTGTCAAATGATGATAAATAAGAATATAAGAAGGATATGAATAATAATGGTTGACGAAGTGACAAGGATGAATAATAATAGTAATAATAATAATAATAAATAAATAAAAAGTAGTATGATCGGCTTAAAACTTGAATGATGATTTGATATTATTGTTAATAACTAGGATAGTGCCCGTGTTACACACGGGTAGAACATATTTAAAACGTAATATATATGTGTATATTATAAATTTAGTAAAATATAAATGTCATATTTATATAAAAAATGATACCTTTACATAAATTATGAGACATTAAATTGTTACTTTAATTCAAATACAAAACCATACAAATACTAACAAAGATAAATAAAAAATTAAAACATCTTTATAACTTATAACATGAGAACAAAAAACACATATTAATTGAAAGTTAATCGTCTAATTAAATTAACATCCAAAATGTCATGCCTCATACACAATAACTGAAATATAACAAAAATAAACATTGTGTAAATTTCAACACAGATACATTAGAAAAAAATAAACAATTAGTGATAAGGAAATTAATTAATAAAAAGAAAAACTTTACATAGACATAATTGAAGAAAGCATACCTTGATGGTGTTATGTTATCCAAAGCAATCTAGAACCAGTAAAATGCCAAAACCTATGAATACAACACCTCAAATTAGTTACAAATTTAAACAATACCCCAATTTATATCCTAAATTACTATAAAATTAATAATAATGAAACCAGTATTTGAAAAAGTTACAAATTAAATATTTTGTTAATTAGATTGCATATATAAGTTGTTTCAAAAGATTTTGATTTTAATAATATCTATAAATAATTTTGAATGAATAGTAATGAAAGTTTTCATTCTGTTTTAAGAAATATTTATTTTATGGTGAAACCGTTTAAAAATTAATGAGTTAGTCAAACTTATAAAACATAAATTTTTTTCAAAAATTTAAGAGTTTTAAAAGAGCATTTAAACAATTTATAAGATATAAACATTTGTTTCTAAATTTATAAAGTTAATTGATTAGGTGTTTAAACTTTTAAGCTTAACATATTTAAATAAAGTCAGCTACTATAAAATGAAAGATTATAAATTTTTTAAATGAATTATGAATTTTTTTTTTTTTTTTGTGTATTGATTGATAAATGCTCGTTAAATCAATTACTATTGTTTGACTAATAATATACCAAATAAAGGAATGCGTTAAATATAATAAACTAATATTTTAATTATTATAACTGTTAGGTTCCTATCCATATATAATAAGATTTTCAAATTTTAAATTGATAGGTTATAAAAATAAATTAATATTAGTGAAACTTGGAAAAAGGCATATTAGGAACAAAAATCACAATATATAAACATAACTTTAAGTAACGAACATATTAAACATCATATCGATTAACTGATAATTTAATAAAAAATCATAGCTTTAAACCCTAAATAGATTAAAACATAAATCGATTAACAGGAATAGATTAAATATCAAATCTATTAACCGTTAGTTAAAAAATCATGCAGTTAAACCTAAATCCAATAACAGTGAATCAATTTGATGTTGTTCTTCACAAAATTGTATTAAACACTAAAATATAAATCATACTTGATAATTGCAAACGATGAACATATTTGATGTTGTTTGGATAATGAACCGACAAATCATGAAGAACCGGTTATAGATGAGACGAAGAATCTGGTTACAAACGATGGGAGCGTTATGAATTTTGAACAAAGCAAATGCCTTTTAAAGAATAAACGATGAACAATTTAAACCTAGTAAATTTAATAAGTATTTTAATTCTAACAGTAATTAGAATAATTAATATCATAATTACATTAATAAGTTACAAAAATATAAAAGTCAATATCATTGATTAAAATTTTATTGTGAATATGTGGAAAATAGATTTATGGAAGGTTGATGACATGGAAGCCTATGTGGACAACCTAGGTGAAGGACATGTGGACAAACTTGTGTCACTTTAATATATTAGTTAGATTTTAATTTAATTTGACAATATGAAACTACAAAATACAATTAATACTTACCATATAAAATAAATTATTATGTTTACTAATATGCCCTCACATTTTTTTAAATGGGAAAAGAAAAAGAAAAAATCTAATTGGCTTAAATTATTTCTCACACTTCTCACACTAATATGACTTCTCACATGAACTTAACACTATATATATATATATATATATATATATAGGAGGGTTCAAATAAAAATAAATAATTTCCTAGAAATGGTAAGAATGTCATAAAATTTGAAGTTAAGAAATTATTTGAGCCTATCTAGAAAACTATGTAGACTAAATCCTTAATCCTAGGAAACTATTTGGTATTTTGAAAACTACTAATCTCAACCGCTAGATCATAGATCCAAGGGCCTAGATCTATTCTTACTCTTCCTAGAGAACTATCTCTTTTTATTTTAACCCACCCATATATATATATATATATATATATATATGGTGGAGTTATAATAAGAAGTGAAGTGTGTCTAAAAGGTGTAAAAAGTAATCTGGTGCGTTAGATTTAGTGATCTGATGGTCTAGATCGAAAGTGTGTTTTTTAGGCGGTATTTTTTATTTTAATACCTGCTTTATAACACTCCAGGGGTATAATCGTCAAGTGTGTTATATTATATATGGAAACATTATCAATCTATGATTATCATTTTTTTAATCCAAATTTAAAACACACCATCAAGAACATAACAAGATAGATAACAGTGTGTTTTAAATCGAAATATCAAAATTAAAAAAAAACACCAGATTTTAATCAAAATTTAAAGCACAACAGCAAGAACACCACTAACATCAAGAAAAAAACACACTTTTATTAACAAAAAACACACCAGTATTAAACACACAATAACCTATACATTCAGATTACAATAACAACCTTACAAAGCATATAACCATTTTCCCCTAAACACCCATTAAATACACACACACACATCAATCCACCACCCTCATCACAAAATCCTTTAATGGCTGAAAAATTCTTCCCTGAATCCAAGCTCCTCCGCCTCCGCCGCCCTCAAACCCTACGTTTCCGGCAACCAAGGATCGTATCTATAACCACTCCCTTATCCTCTCATATCTCAAACCCTGACATCGCCGACGAGGGGGCTGTTGGTGGTACTAGATCGGGTTGGTCGTGGGTTGGTGATGGTAGACCAGATTGGTGGCAGTGACTAGTTGAACGGCGACTGGTTGTAGATGGATCTAGTTGAACGGCGATGGCGACGGTGGCTGGTTGAACGGTGACGGCTACGGCGGCTGTGTGAATGGCCGTCGGTGACGGCGACGATGGCTAGTTGAATGGTGACGGCGGCGGTGGCTGCTTGAATGGTGACGGCGACGGTGGCTGGTTGATTGAGAGAATATTGAAAGAGAGTTGGGAGTAGGGTTTTTATTTTGATTTGAAGAGAATGATGGATAGTTTTAGGATCTGGTGGATGTGATAATATAAAAGAGAGAGAAATAAATATTTTCCCATCCTATCCCTATGTCTAATATTTAATCATATGGTTCTAATAACTTCCTACACTTCTTAGGAAATCTTAGCTTTCTATTCTAACATTGATCTCTCTCTCTCTCTCTCTCTCTATTACTAGCTTTTAACCCGCGGGTTACTTTATATTTTTTTATATATGTGTTTAGGTGTATACGTAACATTAATTTTGTATTAGAATCAAATGTTATATAATCCATATTAAGTATGCTATGTTTGTAGTTGAAGTTGAAGTTTAAGTTTGGGTTGTTTTTTTTACGTTTGTGTGGTCTTGTTAGGTTTGTTCAGTCATAAGCCGCACGGAAATTGAGTTTAATTGATCACTTCAAATACGCTCTCATGGATATAACAATTAACATGGGCTAACATTTTGGTGGATCAAATTCTAGTTTTGTTTTGTTTTGGATAGTGCATTGGATATATCAATTAATATCGGCTAATGTTTTGATGTATTATATATATTCTAATTTTGTTTTGATTGGACTATGTACATGAAGTCATGTGAAACAAAATATTGCTTATCTAAGCATTTTCAGTTAATTACTGTCAAGTCGAAGATAATAAGTATAGTTAAAGCTTGTAAGGTAAAACATATGAGATGCACAACTCTAAACTCTTACTAAATGCTAACATGCTAAAAATATAAGTATACACAAGTACGCATGTTGAACATAAATAGTTATATAATATGATTATTATGAACTAAGATGCTTTTACATATTATGCTGAATTCCTTCTTTTTTGGTATATTACGATTTTAGAGTTTAGACACCAACATCCAACACAAAATAAGGGCATGCCCTCTTCTCAAATGCATGTCTTAAAAGCTTTCTTTAGCAAACCTGGATAAAAAAAATGCATATAAAATTATTAGCTTTGAACCATCCATGTTCTCATCTTCTTAGAATTTGAGTTCACATTACCTTGTCGGAACATTTCATTTTGACGGCTTTTAGGTCAAAAGTGAGCCAAACCGTTTGTAATGTTTTTTTTTGTTGTCCTAGTTTCTTCTGGACAACCAAATGTTATTCAGTAAACTCTTTGATTAAGATTTAATAAATGATGGTGGTGGTGGTGGTGTGGTCTAATAAAGTGTTTTGAAAAGTGAATAACATACAATTTTCTCACATCATTAATAACATATCTCTATTCATATTAATCATTATAAATTTCAAATTAGTCACAAATTTCTGAGAGTTAAAGAAACTAATATCATTCAAATTAACACATTGATTGTCAAAAAGTATCAGTTGTCTTTGTTGATTGAAACCGAAAAGCAAACGGTTGAAAAACAAAACAAACCAAAGTGAAACATTACTAATGGTTTGGTTTCACGGTCTGAACTTATATGATGGGCGAGTTAGTGGTATTTACATGTTTACCCGTATTTGAAATTATTTGCTTTTAGAAAATACTTAAGTAATCATCAAATTGATCAAAATTCGGCCAACGTGTTGCATAAAGGCTGATAAATATTTTACTCAAAAAGTTGGTTTATTAATAAAAAAAATATAAATTCTTGGAAACATATTTCATGGACTTAATCATTTTGGCCCGTTAATATACGATTTGTACTCAATAAATTAAATAAAAAGATGATGAACAAACCTCTCAAATATAATGAGCTTCCAAGAAAGATTCTAAATGCGGCTCGTTGACATGGATTATAAGTTACAACCAACATGGATCCAAGAATTTTGTAAAACCATGTCAAAAAAAAATCAAAATGTGACATAGTTTGACCAATTTTATCAAGGATACCACCAACAGCAAAAGCATAATTGATCCCGCCCAGAATCATTTTTCTGACCCGAAAATGCCAATGGGGCTGGGATTCCCATCCAATTCCTTACCCAAAAAATAATTTGAAGTATGTTTAAAAGTTACACAATAGCAAATTTAAACTGATACTATACATATATTAATTATACAAAATACAATACAGAACAAAATTAACATATATTGTTAATAGACTCACGTTTTACATTATTGTTAATAGATTCACGTTTTACATTAAGCAATCCATCCCAAAGTGAAAAATTAATCACTTTGGCAAATCACCTTTAAAATATGTACCTTAACCATCTAACTTTATCAATCAACTTCTCTAGTCTTTCAATTTTTTTCTTCCACGGCAACAAAACAACAATATGACATATTCTTCTTCCAAATTCTCAACTTAACCTGTGAGAATTTGTCTTCCAAATACTTGATTGATCCCAAGAAGACACTGTCATCTATTATTGAACTCTGATGCCTATTCAGTTAAAAATAATCAGTGAATTAGACTAATAAATTAAAATTTTTAGTAGTTGAAAACTATCAGGAAATATAAAAAACAAAAACATGAAAGTTATAAGTTAGTTGATTTCCTTATATCCAACATTTGATGTTTCATTTGTGTTATACTGTTGATAGCGAAACATACAACTGCCCATTTTTTTCAACAAAATACTTGTGATTAAAATCACTATCTCACAAATACTTTTATGAAAAAAAAAAACTAAATTTAGCTAAGTTGCAACCATATACATGAAGTAGCGGTGACAATTTCAACTCGTTTACTTGTGAATGGATCAATTTTCCTTTTTTAAGCAGTCTAACGAAGATAATTAACATAAAATATATGCATGCTTTTGCTTTAAATAATTATAGGGCACCCAAGTTCACATGTATAATTAAATCGTACTCAACAATCAATACAATTCACATAAAAATATGTGAGGTTATGTTATTTTTACCAGCCAACTATGAATATAATAAGTAGAAATCAATACAATTTGGTTTTTAACACGATACATTTTGTTTTTCTGTTATAATTGAGGATTCTAATTTCTTTCGATTTTTGAATCAAAATAACGTGCATGCCCAGTTTGGCTTCCTTCTTATGTTAGAATCCTTTAATCACACAGTCAAAAGCTTTCATCTTTTAATGAATAATTGATCAAATGACATGTATAGAACCTGAATTGCACTACACTCCCCTGCAAAATATAGTTGATTAAAGTAATGATCAGAAAATATGATTTAAATTTAGTAATTGAATATGTATATGAATTTTAAATTGTTTCCTTTATAATTTTCATTCAAATTTTAATTCAAACAAATACAGTCTTTCGTAAAATGCATAATAAAAAAAGAAACAAAAACAAATATATTTTGGGCTCAACCCCGGGCTCGTTTAAGGATTCAAGCACGACTCGATTTGAGCTTTCAACGTTCATGAGCTGGAGTAGCTAATGAACGATTTGGCCCGTTTACACCCAAGCCCTTGTTCCTCAGACAATGGGATATGAACAAAGCTAACCTAGGATATGAGCACTTATACATTATCCACGAATTAGATCTTTGAGGAATGTGATAGATATCAGGAGTCACCTCCTAAAAGAAAACAAAATCAAACTAACATGATTTAATGTTGTTTGATTATAGTAGGCTTATAAAGATAATACCTGCAAACATATAACATCCGGATAATACAGTTGGATAATGTCACCACTCGCTCTCATTCTTATATGAAGTTTGATATCTACAGCATGCAAAATATCGTAACTCAAAATCTTCAACTTGCTCAAATCCTCTGTTGGCTTAATTTCAACAGCAAAAAAACATTGATATATGAGAACCATATCAAGTAATCACTAAACCATTTAACAACATTGATGTGCTATGATATAATAAAATGTAAAGAATGATTTCTCTAGTGTGTAAAATCACACTACCAAATGATATAATAATGGTATTGATGTTAATCAAATCAATAATCAATCCATTAGAAATAAAAGTATTCAAATGCATATTTTATACTAACATTTTCTGTCTAGAAAAGTAACCTTAGATAATTCAAGATTGTTTGATAAAGATTACAGAGAACAAAAATCATTCCCTACCTCACAAAAGTCAATAAATTATTATTAATTAATAAGAAAACATCACAAGACTCAACTAAATCAACAATTATATTTTAAAAAAAAAGGATCAACAATAGTTAGAAGACGCATAAACGTGAGCCCGAAACGTCAACAAAAATTGTTATTCTTTTATATAGAGTATAGATTGCTTAACAAATCAATGGGTCAACGGATAAAAGTAATCCAAAGTTAATATCAATGCTAAAAAAACCTTCTCATTCATTCAATTAAGAAAAACTATATTACTAATTATTTAATACAACCTTTTTAGTTAATGCTACACATTACTTAAGTGTTTTGGTGTGACCTGAGTCACCCGATGAAACCTAACTCGTTCAGCTTGTATAGTTTGCAGGTTATGCATATGTTGGAAATAGTATTTGTTATATATCCTAATTATAAATTACAAAGAAATACATGTCTAGCATAAACTATGTACCTCAAGAACTCCTCCATTTGAATATTTTAAAACATGGGGAAAAATCTTAGTGGGTTGAGCTTTTTCTTTTGCTGCATAAATCATAAATAATTAAAAATATCAAACCTAATTTCAACCAAAAACAATTGCAGTTATGCTTTTTGTTACCAATAATATTGTTGATTCCTCCCAGCCAACCTACAGATTTGATATTGAGCATATAAGAAGTTCAAATTTGTAAAAGAAATCATGCTTTAACAAAACCACAGTTTATAACCATTCATTCAGTTATAACTATAATTAATTTACAACATAACAGGTGACACAAATTAATATCAAGATTGATGCCATTGAGGGCTGAAAGAGCAACTCTTTTTAAGAACGACGTACAATTAAGTGGAGATGAGTAGCACAAACAGGATATGCATGCAACATAGAAAGCTCTTGTTTACCAGTTTGACGTATATTTGAAATAACATTCTCTACAAAGAAACCTAATCATGCTATTATAAACCTAATAATCTCCGTTAGATGTTAAAACTGAGACACGGGTACATTGATTGAAATGCAAAATTTATTCAAGTAAAACTGAGATTAGTGAAAGCAATAACCTAACCGACGAAAACATGAATGGCGAAATCGATTCTTAATGTGACAAAACAATAACGAAATCTGAAAAAACTAATTTAGTGGAAAATACCTTTCATGATCAATGCACTGTGTGCTCTGGGAGGCGGAATTGGCTGGGGGAAGTCGATCGCATATAGAGATGGTGATGATATGTAGGCGGCGTTTGGGTTTCACGATTGAGAAAAGTGACGATATAGAAATAGGGTTTGAACCCGATCCAAACCCATCACAACACCCATACCCGCGAATTTTATATAAACGGGCTAAATCATTGAGAGCACACCATTTACAAATAAAACAATCTGGTGGCTTCATAAGGGGTGAGGAGTGACACATAGGATTTTAGGGTCTTTATATATATTATTATACTAGTTTTTAGCCCGCGTGTTACGCAGGTTACTTTTATGTGTTTTTTAACTATTGATTTAGCCCAGTTTGACTCGTTACCTTATACTATGTTTGTTAGTATACATCAAGAATTTATAAAATTCTACTAAATCCATAAATCATTGTTGTTATGTTTTTTTGTTATTGTACATCATGAATTTATAAAATTCTACTAAATCCAAAAATCATAATATTGTAAGTGATAACAATTAATTTATTTCAAATAAGAAAAAAATTCCTTGAAAACGACATTTGTCGTTTTCTTAGCCTGTTTGCCCCTTTTGTCTATAATTGGTATCTTCAAACCCGTTTTGCTCGTAACTCTTGATAGTGCGACATACAGTTGTCCGTGTGAGTAGACATCATTCTTTAAGTACAAAACCACCCTACCTAATGACTGTCCTTGACTTTTGTTTGTTATCATAGCGAAGCAAACTGATAAGAGATATTATCGTCTTGTAAACGTGAATGCTATGTTCCTATCAAAAGGTGTCAAAGCGATTCTTGGATAGAGATCCTCTTACCAGTATTAGTCCCTGAAAGAATTTTCACTTCGATTACATGTGTACCCAAAGAAACTAACTGAAGCCTAATGTCGTTGCATAAGCCCTTTCTTTGATCGATATTAGAAGCATCACGGGTACGCTGCTTTTTAGTATAAGCTTGTGGTTTGGCAGCCCGGATATTTTAAGACCGTTAAGTATCTCAGTAGAGTATAAAGTTAGATCGACATTTCCATTTATGTAGTCAGACTTAGCTACAAAATCTAAGCTTAAGTACTCGACCTAGTCACCAGGAAAGAATTCAAGTAGGAGATCATTAATCTCATGAAAAACCTCATTTGTTGGTGCAAGCAACCTCTTTTGCTGAAAGTATGTGGGGTCTTGTCTACTGTTTAGAATGTCTGGATAGACAAACTGAATTAGCTTTATGATAGGGCCGTCACATTGTTCAATAAGTAAATCATCTGGTATCTCTATTTTTGCCTTACCCTTATTAGGTCCACCAACTTTACCTTCTCTTATGTCTAGTAGCCATTTAGAAAACTTTTTGGTCTCTTCTATGTCAGTCGATGACTGACCAATTGTTAACCTTATGTTTCTTGTTAATCTAAGAACACGAAAATGGTGCCAAATATAGGACGAACACAGAGAGGCGTTTACTATTTGTTGTCTGCTTCCTTTCTGTATTACCGGTAGAACCTGTCTAAAATCACCTCCAAAGACGACACCTTTCCTCCAAATAGTGATTTTGACTTTAAGACATCTTTGCAAGATTTGTTCAGAGCCTGAAATACGTGTTTGTGGGTCATTGGGGCTTCATCCCAAATTATTAGCTTTGCTTTTTCTAATAATTCGGCCTCATCCGAACCTCGTTTCGTTACGCAAGATGAGTCCTCATTTAGGTTAATCGGAATATGAAATCTGGAATGTTCTGTTCTACCTCTGGATAACAATAATGATGCGATCGTGCTTGATTTAACGTTTAAAACAGTATTACCTTGGGATCGTATGGCTGAAGACAATGTTGTCCATAAATATGTTTTCCCTGTCCCACCGTGACCGTAAACAAAAAAGCCACCCCCTTTATTCTGTTGTACGGCTTTCGTTATTATGTCAAAAATAGTTTTCTACTCTAAGGTTATCAATCTAAATAGCTTTTCAAATTATGTTCTTTCGGTTTGTTGATTGTATGATTGCTCGTCTAGAATAAGACAATTATTGATAACAGATAAGGACTCTTCATCACGGAAAGACGTTGTCTCATACCTTGTTAAACTTGAGTTGTTTTGTTGTAGGATTTTCTTGATTTCGAGTAACATAAGGTTCTTGATTTAAATAGGGATTTGAATCCAATTATTATTGCTGAATGAATATAAATTATTTAAATTATATTCAGCTACACATTAAATTTAATAGATCTCCTAAATCTGATTTGACCTATACACGGGAACAATGTTTCCAAATCATATATATATATATATATATATATATATATATATATATATATATATATATATATATATTTCATATTTTTTTAAAAGCCAACAAACATAAAATGCCTAGGTACTCCGTATAAGGTGACCCAATGACAAAAGGCCATCGCCAGCTGGCCCAACCCAGCTGTAAGGAGTCCTTAAGCGCCTCCAAGTTATCTTCAATTCCGGGGAAAACTCACCCACTAGAAAGTCCACTAGTGGTAAAACCCGGATGCCTCAAGATCGAACTGGAGATCACAAAGATCCCAGTCTTCCTTCATTGAACCACCCATGCCCCCCCCAAAAAAAAATGTTGTAAGTGGGAATTGAACTTGGGTCTCCATTGAAAACCCAAACTCCCTACCACTACACCACATTAGAAATATATCTATTTCATATATGTATCACACGTAGAAATCACCACATCTAGTCTCATAATTTTGAATCATTCATTTTACATCTAGTCTCATAATTTTGAATCATTCATTTTAATTATGGCATCACCAAATGTGTATACATTATATTTGTCATGTTCTTTTAATTTTATACACATACTAAAACCCATCCATGTTACATTGATCATCCAATTTTGATCAATTTCTTATTTCAAAAATTGTACACCTAATATTTTTCAAACATATCCTTTTTAGAAGTCATATGGATGTAAATTTTAATAATATGCCGTAATTTACTAATCCGAATCGACATGCATTCCGGTCTCTATTTGTGACTCGCATATAAACAACTTAAGATTAGTAGCAGCAAGCATACTTACAGAAAACAAAAAATCCAAGAAGCAATTAGAAAGGAGAAAACAAAATCCAATTAATTAACTTTAAAGCTCTAAAAATTGAAAGAAACAAAACCATAGACATATAATTCGCCACAACAAAGGTCAAGGATTCAAGGTACACGTTTATTCGCTACTCGTTTCTCCAAAGGCAAACATCAATTTTCAATAATATCCAAATGTATAATATGTTTAAAGTATTGAATCTTAAAACTGTTTTAAATGAAGCCTAAAGATTTATGCGTATTTACAATGAAAAGGAAATAATTTTATTTTTGCTAAAACTGGAGAAACTGTAACATCCAACTTTTGTTAAATAGTAAATAACAGAAAGTTTTATGATTATCTGTGTATCGTTAAATTAGTCGTGTGATAAGTGTGGATTGTGAATGAGATTTGGGCTTAGGAATGGGTTATGGGCCGTAGGGCTCATGAAACCCCTATAAATACCCAACCACTTCCCTATTTTCTTTCTTTTCCTTTCCAAGTATACACACACACACTAGAACACACACTCTCTCTAGCACCCACATCCTAATCCAAGCAAAAAGGAAGGAAGAACCTCGTGTGTGAACGTCATCAACACCAAGAATCACGTCCAGATCTTCGAGTTGTTTCAGATCTGGACCGAACCCGAGAGCAAAAGGTGAGTTGGTTAAAAAGGTTAAGTCTTGAGGTCGGATTCGACATGCAACCTGTTATACTAGTAGATCGGGTCGTAGGAAGTTAGAAAAACATAAACTTGGTGAGTTATAACCTCACGGGTGTGTTATAGAACAAAAAGGTGATGTTTGGACTAAGTAAAACACGGGTATACAAAGTTGGTACAACCCGAAACCCATAAAAAGGGTTCAGACGGGTTTTAAGGAAGGGTCTCGGGATAAGATGGCTCTAAAATGACAAACTAAGGTAATCGGGTCTTAATTGCTTGAAAAAGAGCTTCGCATCGCACGCCATGCGAAGCGAAATGGCCATGCGAAATTCCATGTGAATTTCCATGCGAAATTCCACACGACTCATTTTCTGATGCGTTTTTAATAAATGACTATTAATGAAAATAAATAAGGGCTGCCGCCCCTAGACCCCGCTACCAGGGGCGCTGCCCCCAGACCCCCGTTAGTTGAGGGTTTCATTAACTTAGATGTAGGAAGTAGTAGTATTAGATAATTGACACGCGTAATGTATTGTACAGTTAGCCGTGCACAACCAAGGAAGGGCATTACCATTAACGGCGAGAGAAACCGACTCCAGATGAGTTCTAGCCCCCTTTGTCTGTTATGTTTCGGGGCTGTATGCATACTCCTATGTGATAGATAATACACTTACTTGATTGGCAAGTGTATGATACGTGTATGGTGGTGTATTGAATGTATTATTACATAATAATTGTATGAATGAGTATGTATGTATTTATAACTAGAAGATATGTAAAGTATGCACGTATGATAAATGTATGGTTATTCGAGACAGAAGGGACCAGACTCTTATAATATCTGAGATGATAGGGACCAGACCCTCATAATATCTGAGATGTTAGGGACCAGACCCTTACAATATCTGAGATGTTAGGGACCAGACCCTTATAATATTTGTGATGTATAGGATAGAATAGCTTATGGTATACCATAGGGTTTATGAAAGAAAGTATGTAAGTACGTATGCATGTATATAAAGTATGTATGAAAGAGGTAATAACAGGTAACGTATGAATACGTATCTTCGGATACGTATGAGTAAGGATATGAATGTAATATATGTTAATTGATTAACTAGAACTCACTTAGCTTAGCTGACTTTTAGTATGCATGCAGGCAAATAGATTGAGGTAGCTGACTTGAGGAGAGACACATGACATGAGCTAAAGAGACTAGCATATATGAAAAAATGTCATGACTGTTTTATGTTAATGTTTATTAAAAGACAACTTGTATGTTAAGACATGATTTGATGTTTTAATTATTTCGCGAAAGTTTTAATTAACTCTGATTTTAGGACTGTGTTTATGAGTAAATTCAACGCCAAAGTGGGGTTACCGGGAACGGGGCCTTACAGAAACCTGTTAAGAGTTTGAAATACGGGGCCCATTGAGATTTTTCATCTATTACTAATGGGCTCCATAACTCAAAATGTCGCAAACGTTATGCCATTTTGAACCTTTTCTAGCACATTTCGAATTGGTCCAATTATGAGTATACTAGCTCTTGATTAACTTCTTGTCAAAGATTATTAAAATCCTTGCAGCATACATTATATTTGGTTGATTTACTACACCTGTATGCCTGATTTGTGTGATTTGTTCTGCTTTCATATGTGTTATTTGGACTTTATAGCATGTAATAATAGTGAAAAGGATGAATAAAAAATCACCGCTATTCATCACATGTTAACAATAAGATATTTTCTTGCTGCAGATATGGCTACAACGATTTCAATACATTCTACATACAGGTGAACTCCCTACTACTAATGCTATTATTTTTGGGTTATTCTTGACTTTGACCAAGTAGTTTGGATTTCTTATATTATTTTGATTTCCACAACAGGCAGCTTCAGGTACTAAAGGCGGTTCGATTAGGTCCCAAGTCATTGATTGGTAAGGAAGTGCGGTTGCATTAAACGCTGGTTGCAAATTTAAATAAATATATGCATTTTTATACTCATTTCTGTTTGATTATAATATGTGATTTGGTGGTATTTTGGTCTAAATTTAAACTCACAAACATACGATTTAACAAAAAGAGTACGTAGACGTGGCTGCAAACCATCAAGGGTTCCTTGCCAAAACAACTACCATGAAGCATCTTTTATAACCATCACAGCCCGCCAACTTAGAGTGAATATTCGAACACCTCATAGATGACTATATAATCATCAAATATTAAAAAAAAGATACAATCACATTATGCCCTATATAATTGCAAGTCTACTAAACTTGTAACAAATTATGTAACTGTGCAGCTTCAACTGAACCTCTTCTAGTCGATAACAACATAGTCTACATCATTAGGATTCTTTTGTTTCCTGGAACATGTTTTCGAACATGAGCATGAGTCTCGGCTTCTTGGTGAAACATGTTGACCAATTCTTGCAACTCAAGTTTTCGCAGTTCAACTTATTCTTTAGTAACTCAAGAGCAAGACCTGCGGATTAAGTTTTTATAGTTTTCTGCTACTATCTTTTTAATAAATAAACTTGTTTCATCTAGTAATATTTCTTGACTTTCACCTTTTTTCTAGAAACAGATAACATTTGGTTCAATGTATACAATTAAAAATTGGTGTATACAATCAAAAATTGGTTGATAAAGTATTAGATGTTTATAACTAATAAAACTACAATTATAATATTTATAAACCCAATTGATTCACAGTTTAAGCAAGCGCGAGCATACAACTAACATTTTCATACGTTATCCACACACACCCCCATCGAATAATCAGAGAACAGCAAGATAAATAAAAATATACATAATCAAGATTAGTTCTGGTAACAGAGATTAGAACCCAATTAACTGAATGATAATATACCAACATATCAGTACCAATTAGAAACATGCTTACATAAAACGCAATCGAAAACCAGAAATTAGGGTTCCTGACTACATGAGTAACACACGAATACACAACAGATACATTAAATAAACTCAATTAACGAAGAATTATGATAATTGTTGTAATCTTAATTACCTGCGTTGATTGTAAACAGAAGGAGATGAGAATTCTAGTAAGGCACTTGTTAGGCAGCGGGTTTAGGGTTAGAGAGAGAGAGAGAGAGAGCCCGTGAAGTTGAAATTAGAGATGGTTAGGAATTAGTTATGACCCGTGAAAGAGTTATTTGAGTTAAACCGGGTTAAATCAATGAGAGTTCATAATTCATAAATTAAACAATATGGTGGCTTTCATAAAAGGGGGGAGCGACCACATCGCGACACATAGGATTTTATGGTCTTCTTTTATATATATATATATATATATAGGGGTGGGATCCATGAAAACTCCTCTTAAAGAGAAAACTTAAAAACTTCTAAAAAATTATTTTTAACTTTTTTATAAAAAAATTTTGAAGTTTCTTTTTTTTTCCATTATTCTTATATGTTGTTATTGATTCCAAAAAAAAAATCCTGTCGGTAATCTCGTCGGTGTAGTACACATGTGTAATAGTGTGCATTACATATATGCAAAAGTGTTGTATTGCATATAATACATCACTATTGCACATATTTGATACACACTATTGTATATATATAATATAAGACTAATACGCATATCAAATACACATTAGTACATATGTGTAATACAACATTAACGAACATGTGCACTATATCAAAGAGAAAACTTAAAAACTTTTAAAAAATATTTTTAACTTTTTAAAAAAAAAATTTTGAAGTTTCTTTTTTTTTCCCATTATTCTTGTATGTTGTTATTGGTTTCAAAAAAAATCCTGTCGGTAACCTCGTCGGTGTAGACATATGTGTAATAGTGTATATTACATATATGCAAAAGTGTTGTATTGCATAGAATACATCACTATTGCACATATTTGATACACACTATTGTATATTTGCAATATAAGAGTAATACGCACATCGAACACACATTAGTACTTGTGTGTAATACAACATTAACGCACATGTGCACTACATCGACTTTTATTTTATTATTATTTTTTTTGGCATATTGTATAATACTACTACACATATACAATACACAAATATTGAATATATACAATTAAACACTGTTGAACTTAAAAATACATAGTAATACACATATGTAATATAACGGTATCGCACAGTAATATGTATGTGCATTACAACGGTTTTTATTTTTTTTATTTTTTTCGAGTAAAGGGTAAGAAAATATAAGAATAATAGAAAAAACAGAAATTTGAAAATATATTTTTATTTTTAATTAAAAATAATTTTTTAGGAGTTTTTAAGTTTTCTCTATAAAGATAAGTTTTTTTTTCCTCTCCCTATATATATATATATATATATATAATCAATTATTACATAAAATAAAAGGTAATCAGCTATTACATAAATAATAAAAAAAACATATTAAAAATTATAAATCTTGTCGTTCTTTGTTTCTTCATAATCATATTTGAACACCCAGCAACTATAAAAACAAACAAATAAAATAACAATACTTACTTATATAAACACATAGCTTACCTAAACTACACAAACTACATAAATTACTCAAACTATATCTATGTCAATTACACAAATTACTAAATTACATTTATTATCCAATCATGAAATTCACAAAATTACATATATTACCAGCTACATATAGTACATAGAAATACACGTATTACACAAACTACAAAAATTACTCAAATTACATAAATTATACAAATTAAATGCATTACACAAACACATAAGTTACAAAAATTAAATAACAAATTACAAAAGTTATACAGATTATACAAGTTATATGATGTACACATATTCCATAAATTAACAATTACATATACTACACAAAAATACAGATTATGAAATAATAAACAAAATAAATAATATTTAAAACCAAAATAAAACTAATAAACAAGAATTATTTGTCTGTAATAATAATAAACTAGAAGAAGCCAATGATCTCTAGTCCAAATTGTTGGGGTGAGACATCCAAAGACTTAAATTCGATAAGAGGAAGATCTTAAGTTCAAGTCATGTTAGAGACAAAAAGTAGAAGCTCAAGTTAGGTAAGGGGTTTTCTCACCTAAAGATAGGTTTCCACCTGAAGGTAGAGCAGAGATGATCGGGTGGATCAATGATCCGTTAAAATAACAAAAAAAATATATAAACACGATCTAAATAAATTTATGTTGACATGAAGTGATGTAAATTTGTACTTAATAATAAGTTCTATTAAAATATGTGTAACTCATTCTTAGAATAACCACTTGCATGTACATCATATGGTATCTTAAATATAAATAAACAAAACCGTTAAAAGTTCTCTGGTTGTTTCTTACATTCTCTCAAACCATCAGATTGTTTTATTTGTAAATGGAGACTTCTCATGCGTTTGACCCGAATTTACGGGTATGGGTCTCACCAAGCCCAGATAGCCATTAAACGGGTTATATCATCTCATTAAATTTGAAATCAGTCTCACTAAATATTAAATTGAAAAAATCCTATAACATATGGATATATTAAAAATTAATATTTAATTTAAAAAAAAATATTATTTACAATTAAGAAAAAAAAATTATAGTAAAAAAAATAAGCGGGTTATGGGTACAACTTTCAAATCAGGTTATTTATAAAACCCTTTTATCATCACGCCCTAAGTATATTATTAACTTTCTTACAATAAATAAAATTGCAATCCAAAAATATCATAATTATATATAAACGAAACCTTTAAAAGCCATCTTGTTTCTCCCTACATTCTCTCAAGCCAAAATATTATTTTATTTGTAAATGAAGGCTTCTCATGCATTTGACCCGAATTCACGGGTATGTGTCTCACCAAACCCAAATAACCGTTAAACGGGTTATAACATCTTATTAAATTAAAAATTATTCTCACAAAATATTTGATATTAAAATCCTATAAAATAAGGATATACCAAAAGTAATCTCCGATTTTTTTTAAAAGATATTATTTATAACTAAAAAATAATTTTATAATAAAAAATTAAGTGGGTTATGGGTCTTACCAAACCCATATGGCTTTTAAATCGGGTTATAAAATCTCATTTATTTGTGAAACACTTTTATCATCAAAACCTAAGTATATTATTAATTTTCTTACAATAAATAATATTAAAATTAAAATATATATATATATATATATATCAACAATGTAAAACAACCCCGTAATATGTGGGATAAAAACTAGTTACATAAATATAATATCATAGATTGTATCCCCCGTATTACAGGGGTTGTTTTACATTATTTGTTTTTAATATTTATATATATATATATATATTTGGATTTTAATTTTATTTATTGTAAGAAAGTTAATAATTAATATACTTGAGATTTGATGATAAAATTGTTTCACAAATAAATGATATGTCATAATCCGGTTTAAAAGCTATTTGAGTTTGGTGATACCAATTACCCGTTTATTTTCTTTATTATAAAATTGTTTCTTAATTATAAATAATATCTTTTTTAAATAAAGTAGGATATTAATTTTTAGTATATCCCTATTTTATAGGATTTTTATATCAAATATTTGATGAGATTAATTTTTAATATAATGAGATGTTATAACCCATTTAAGAGCTATCTGAGTTTTGTGAGACCTTTACCCATGAATTCGGATCAAATGCGTGAGAAGCCTTCATTTACAAATAAAGCAATCTGATGGCTTGAGAGAATGATTGTTTTATATTTTTCGTTTTTTAATATTTATTTTTTGGATTTTAATTTTCTTTATTGTAATAAAGTTAATAATATACTTAGGGTTTGATGATGAAAGGGTTTCATAAATAAATGATATGTTATAACCCGTTTAAAAGCTATATTGATTTGGTGACCCATGACCCGCTTATGTTTTTTACTATAAAATTATTTATTAATTATAAATAATATATTTTTCTTTTTAAATTGGATATTAAATTTTAGTATATCCCTATTTTATAGGATTTTCATATCAAATAATTGGTAAGATTAATTTTTAATTTAATGAGATGTTATAACCCGTTTAAGAGCTATCTGGTTTTGGTAAGACCCATACCCATGAATTTGGGTTAAATCAATGAGAGGCATCCATTTAAAAATCAAACAATCTGATGGCTTCCATAAAAAGGGGGAGCGACGACATCACGACACGTATGATTTTAGGGTTTTTATTTATATATATTATAGATAGATTATAGATATTGCGTATATGTAATATCTTATTACAAAGATTAATAAAATATTAGTTAAAACGTTTTTAATAATCACATATAACTAATATATAATGCACGGATGGATGTAAATCTACATTCCATATGGATAATAAACTTATTACGTAAATTCACATTCAAGAATTATAACTTTTAACGAAAAAAAAATATCAAGAATTGAAATAAAATTAAGAAAAAAAAGTCAATTTTATACAATGTTTTCAGACGTGACAGGACGTCTTACCGGTTTAAAGGTCGGATCGACCCGGAAGGACGGACCGGTGTTTGACCCGAATGACGTTATAAATATTATAAATATATATAAGATAACTAAGTTTCATAATACTTCAAAAACATAGATCATAATCCAAAAGTTCAAGCATGCATTAATAGTATGAGTCTCAAAACTTAATAGATTCATTATATATCGTAAAGTAATTACCATAGTGTGCACAATGAATTAATGACAATAATTAATTATATGTTATGGACTAATGGCAGTTAAAAAAAATAATTTATGTTATGAAACAGCCCAGTTCAAATGAGGCCCACCAACAGATATATTATTATAAACCAGCCCACCTATGAGAATATATCAAGGGTTTGGTTTACTAACTTGCTATAGACAAAAGAAAAATAAAGAGAGCCGCATTCAGAACTCTTTTTTATGGTACAAATATAAAACGTGTGTGGTTATCTTGTGATTCTTCTTCATCTTCTCAATCTAGTACTCTATATTTGATTTGATTTTGAGTCTAACTATGTTCCTCAAGCAATAGAATCATTACCAGATGCATTGAGGAATTCGGAAAATATGCAAGCGATGAAAGCAGTTTTTCATCGGTTTGAAGGAAGGAATTTTGAGTTTTTTTAAACTAAAAAAGAGGAAAAAACTGCAATTACCGGTTCACCCGGCGGGTCACCGGGTCCGGTCCGACCGTCAACCGTCAAAACTGGCCGGGTTTTTAGAAAACGGGCCAACTACTGCAAACCGGACTGGTATGTTAAGCTGGTCCCGGTTGAACCGGTCCGAGTTTCAAAACATTGACTTTATATACCAACAAAATTTATTTTGTTAATGCATGTGGAAAGTTGTACCTTTCATGACAAAATAAAAAAAAAATCCAACATTAATTAAAAAGTAAAGTGTCAAAATCGTCCCTGAGGTTTGGTCATTTGTGCGGCTTTCGTCCAAAAAGTTATTTTTTTTGTAACCGAACCATTGACGTTTCCAAATTGTTGTCATTGTTGCCAAATCAATAACTCAGTTAACTTTTAACATTAACTTAAGGGTATTTGGTCTTATTTTAAAAGTGAAATAAAAAAGCATTAATAGTAATAATAGTTATTATATGAATACACACCCACCTGCAAACAATTTCTTCTAGGCCCTCTTCGGCTCCATCCTCCCTCGCTTCTGCCGGAAACTTCTCAGCTACTATACTCACTGGTGCTTGTTTCTTTGCCTTGTTTTTCAAACAAAATCGTCACGACACACCATCAGATCTAATCACCATGACCGGAGCCTTCGTTTATCGGGTGAATCTGCAAATATTTTAGCCGGCAGATCCATGATGGTCAACGAACAGGTAAATGTGTCAATTGGGTCATCCGTTCTCGTCGTCATCATCATCATCATCATCTTGTTTCTCTAGGGTTTCAATCGGATTGAAGATTGAGTGGTGTATGATGTAATCGATGTTTGTTCATTCTTGTCTGAGTTTGGGGTTTCAATCGACCGAAGATTTAAGGGTTTCAAATGATTAGAATTGAGCGAGCAAGACGATGATGGTGCGGTGGTGGTGTTTAACGACGGTGGGCGGAAGTAATGGTGGTGGTGTTGGTGTTATACGATGGTTCCAGGTTGTCGATTTGAGGTTGAATAAGATTTTGGGTGAGTCAGTACAGAGGATAACATGGGTGATTCTCGGTGGTGGTGGTGGTGGTGGTGGTGGTGGTGGTTGTGGTTGTAGTTGTACTTCAAATTGGAACCACGGTGGCTCTTGGTGGCCGGAAAGGCGAGATGGGGAAGTGGTTGCAGGCGGTAGCATTTAGGGCAGTAAGGGTTTTGAGATAAAAGAATATAAAAATTATAAAATAATATATAGCTTGAAAAGACGAAAATACCCCTGACTTAACGTTAAACAACCAACGAAGACTTAACGTTAAACAACCAACGAAGTTAACGATTTGGACGTAATTGGCAAGAATTAGGAACGTCAATGGTCTAGCTGCACAAAAAAAACTTTTTGGACCAAAGTCGTATTTTTCACCAAACCTCATGAACAAATTTAACACTTTAGTGTTAATTAAATTTTTGTATGGTTGGTTTAAAAAAAAAAACTAGAAAGAAATGAAATGAAATGAAATGAATGACAATAATCTAAGAATACAAAGAGAATTCAGAGACTGACTTTTTTACCCATTTATTATTTTAATAAATTAAAAGTGAGGTTAAATGTAAACCATTTTTAAGTTCTTGCAACTCAATTAATTTCTTGAAAGAAATCAGTCCAAGTAAACTATTTGTTCCTAACGTGGACATTATGACACTGTTCACATTAATATATTCATATTACATAAACGTATAAAAATAGTTTCATGTTAATATGTAGTCTGGGTCAAGGTAAAAATTTAACTTTTTAAACGATTCAGTTGATTTTTATTTAAACCACTCCAAGATGTAATCATTATCTAGTTTATAAGTCTTTGGTTTCCTATATTGTTTAATTGTTGGGAAATTAGTGACACCGAATGGCCATGTGATTAAAGGGTTTCGGAGATTTGGTAATTCCATGTCATTGGGGAAAGATCAAATTAAAGCTAAAGTTAGAGGATTTTGTTAATTTGTACAGTGTTGGCATTGATGTGCTTTACACCTAACGAATTTGATGATAAGTAGAACAACTAATCCATATTATATTACATTTCCCACTATCAACTAACCTATATGTTATTAGTGCATGCTTTGGGGTAGAGATTCCATGCCGTCAACGGAATTTAAATTCCATTATTTGTTGGAACTGAAATATATTTTCCTTTCTCAATATTTAGTGCTTAACAGTTTTTACTTTAACTCCTTTACATTTTCGTTTTTTTTTTTTGATAAAATTGAAAAAATACAAAATGATTTTAGTGTGTTTTGATATAAATTTCAAAAATCAAAAAGATTTTATTTTTTCTACGTTATTTTCGATTTACCGAGCTAGTGAACTATTCAAAGAGATAACCAACGGATTTTTCCCACAATTTAAGTTAAATCGTGCTTAAAGTATTATTTTTTTAAAATGTAACTCCGCTTAATTTAATCATTTCCGATCAACGTTTGATCGGATTAATGTAAATAATATTATTTTATTCTCATTTGAAACCCTAATCGGATTTAAATGATTATTTAATCACATTGAGTGAATTTTATTCATTCGTTAACGGATATGTCTATTCGTTAAAGACCATAACGTATGAGACTCATTCGTTATGGATGCACATTCGCTTCCGTTGACATATAACGAATGTGGTCATTCGTGTACAGTTGTAACGAATGAACATTTAAAGTATCCATTCGTTAAAATTGAACGAATGAAAGGGTTATTTATTAAATTTAACGAATGAAGTTCTTTCGTGTGATTTTTAAACGAATCACGGGTTTAAGTTAACGAATGAAAGCCTATTCGTTAATTCAAATTAACGAATCGCCTAGGTTTTTGAGAAATTATTGAAAGCGGTTTATAATCCCAATGTGACGAATGAAAACCCATTCGTCTGTCACTATTTTATCGAAAAAACAGAGAGAAACTATTGCTGATTTTTCTCAGAATTCCAAACTTGATTATTACTCATTCTAACGGATTGCTTCTGATTCTATAGGTGATTACGAGTCCTTTGATATATGATTCAAACGATTTAACCGTAGATTTAGAACTTAATCGACATTTAATAAACCTGAAACAAACATGATCATATATCCTTTGATTCTTCATCATTTAGTTGTAATCGATATGAATTGAAGTTTTGGGACAAATGGCGATTACAGTTGTTACAGTAAATAAGAGTTTAATTGATGAATCAATAATGTGTAGATAGAGATTAAACAATATTGACTATTACGGTTCAAGTTATTTGACTTGGACTTGCATAGTCAAAACTGATAGCTTATTCGTTAATATAAACGAATAACTGGGTTATTCGTTATTAATACGAATAACTTACTTATTCGCTAATGTAACGAATGACATAGTGATTTGTTGACTAACGAATAACTTAGTCTTTCGTTCTTATAACGAATAGGTGAGTGATTCGATATTATAACGAATACGTTAGTCATTTATTCAACCCGTATAAGGATTATACGCGTGTGAAGCAGATCGATACGATAGCGGCGAATATGATTTTGTTTGTGGGAATGGATGGTATTGCGGGTAGTATGGTTAATGCTGATGAGATCGAAGAGGGCGAGTTTGTTGACCACTTGTTGACTAAAGAACAAATCGCTCTGCTTCTGGATCTAAACGAGGACGAGGTTGAGGAATTAGGAAAGTCTGTGGACATTGAAGTGGATTTTGAGGAAAGTACTAATACTGGCATTCCACGTGGGAAGGTGCCAGATTTTGAAGAGGTTGAAGTGGAGGATGTAACTGCCAAGGAATACCCAGATATGTATACCACAAATAATTCTGATTCTGGTATTCCATTCTTTATAATAGAACAATTTGAAATGGCAGAGGAACGCCTCAGGAAAGAACGAGAACGTTGGAACAAAGAAGCCGAGACGAGTCATTTATCGGTGAAAGAGAAGAAACGTAAACATGCTTTGGATGGTATGTTTAAGCACAACGTTGAGAAGATGAATAAAATGATCGAAACGCTTCGCTACAACTAACAAGAAAACAGGCGAAGATTCGAGCGTCTGCATACCAGATGAAGAAGTACAAGAGTCCAAGGTCAGTCAAGGGTGATATTGTGGCTTGGCAGTATGATTCTGATCTTAAGGTATACGTGGTAAAATGGGAACACGGTTTATTTTATTTTAAATGTATACAAGATGTTTTAACGATGCCTCGTTTGGAAGTGAGAACCTTGGCCAATCGACCATTTGTGAATCGGGGTAAAGACCAATGGGCCATGTGGTTCTGTGAGCATCTTTTACACGAAGCTCGATGTGGTTTCAAATTCTTTAAGCCGCAGGTGCCGACACATAAGTATACCGACGAGATCGATCCGTGCACGGGCTGGAGGAAGATGATACTGCAAGTGAAACTGCCGAAGACAATGAAGAGGGTTCCGATGAAGACATTCCCTCAAAGTCTGTTCACATCATTCAACAGATGGTATTATGACAATAGAACGAGTGAAGCGGTGATTGTGCTAGGATCGGGAATGAATACGCAATTCATTTGAGTTATCGATCCTATGTGGCTTGTTAACTTATTGGAGTCTGATAACGATGCGTTATTCCATAATCAGATCTGGTTCGCTAACGTAAGCGAATAAGATCTTGCAACGCAATTCCAGTGAGTTGTTCGGGTTTGCTATGCGTTCAGGATTCATAGTTGTAATGATTGGAAGACAAAGATGTTCCAAGGCTAAAGTATAAAGAGCTCGAGACGAGAGGGAGTTTGTTGATGCATGATTCGAGCGTCTCGGTCTTTATATTATTATTATTATTATATTAGTTTATAATGTAAAGGGCATTTTGGTAATTATGTTAAATAGGCCATTCGCCTTAATTGTAAGGCTCATTCAAAATGAATGAGTCACATTCGTTACCTTGTAACGAATGAGTCACATTCGCTATAATGTAAGTGTCATTCGGTATCCAAGAATAACGAATGAGACAGCGAATGAAGGCATATTCGTATAATGTGAAGATAGCGAATGACTCTAGGTCATTCGTCTAGTTTAATGTAACGAATGACTCATTCGTTAAGGTATGTCCTAACGAATGAGTTCATTGTCTATATATACTTGTAAAGTATTATAATGTAATAAGAGTTTTTGCTTAATCGTATTGCATACTGTTACGCAGCCAAAATCTCTCCAGAATACACACACAGTAAAGAAATCCTAATAGTAATAAAATCCTAATTGTAACGATGAATCCGAACGATACGTTGTCATCATAAGATCTAGATCCTTACAAGTTCTCTCAACGACTCATTCGTTATGGATACACATTCGCTTCCGCTGACATATAACTGTTGGGTTTTAACAAGATTATCAAAGTCATATAACCCCTTTTATATGAAAAAACGCAGCGGATAAAATAGATTTAAATCTTGTTATTTAGATTAATATAAAACCCATTTTATATGTAAAACCCAAAAACCGGATCCATATATGAACTACATGCTTACCAACACAAACAACCATAAGATATACATGCATGCCCTTTCAAGGAGTTAGGAAGGTTGAAGAATATGATGGTTGAATGACGAGTCTTCAAGGAAGAAAACCTCAAGCTTGTATACTCCCAAGCTTCCAACAAACACCTTGTATGCTAGGATTTTCACACTTGAAAACACCTTCTTGTTCTCCCTTGGTTATGGCTAAAAAAATGGAGAGGAAGAAGAAGAAAGTTTTGTTTCTTGTGTGTGTAAGAGGGAGAGATGAGAGATTTTGAATGCACCGCCCACTTAGCCTATTAAAACTCATGTGTGTTGTTTTGAACATAAAGAAATGAGAGAGAGTGAAAGGGGGCGGCCACCATGGCGCCACCCCAATTCAAAATCATTTTTTTTATAAAACTTTTGTTATTTGATGTTTTATAAAATGTAACATAACAAGGTTCAAGAACATGCAAGAGTAATAAGCCTTACATAAAGTTACTTAACCAAGTTAAATAACATTATGAAATGTCTTCTCTCAAAATATAAATCATCCATATGATTTATTTATTTAACAAGTGCAATGTATTTAGAAACCCCTTTCCAATTATCGCAAGTGTTAATATTTATTTACTATGATCATATCATCCATAAACAAATATTATTGGTGTTTGTCTAGCTTGTTATTGGGTATGACCCGACTTGGATCATAACGTACTAGCCACATCAATAATAAATTATGTCTTGGGCATACCGAGTCCAAAAATCTCCCACTTGCACAAGATACATATAAGATTGACACAAGTATCAAATACCGCCTAACGGTTTACTACCCTTAATACACATGACGAAGTGCCATTCAATAACATCATCCCCTTCAAGTCCCTTACTTGAAATAATTTAGGTGAATCTGTCATTTATCCTTTTGTTTCAGATGTCATGTAAAATCCAAAGACATAGAGTGATCCTTCTCTGTTGAATTAACTTAGCAGGCCTTAGACATCTTACTCTTAACAAATAAGAGGGACAAATCCCCTTTTGACTACATATGTCTCTCACAATCACCTTGTATTATACCTGATCTTAGCCTTATGTACCGTCATATTTCAGAGCAGCGAAGAACGAAGTCAAAGTATAATATTTGGTGAATATCAAGACCCAATATCTATCTCAAGTCGGAGGATACTATGATATTCGCCTTTACTCAAATTTACTTATAATCAATCACAAAGATTCCATGTAGTAACATTTGAGAGTGGGTCAGTCCAATATTCATATCCCATAAATATCTATGAACCTTGACAGCAACTTCTTGCTCTATATTCATACCTTATGAATATCCACCAATCCAAGTTCATAATAGTCTTACCTTCATACTTGTTCCCACAAATATGAACGACTACGGACATTTAGAATAATTAACTTATTCAGGGATTTAAACATGCTAAAATGGAACATAACTCAAAATGTCATAATCATAAACCATAATCATATGAATGAGTGAAAATAACAATTGTTTCGATATCCAAATATAAAATAGATCAAATCCAATCACTAGAATATCGAAGTCATAAGGCACAAGTGTGACCTTCATGCTTTGGCCTTTCAAGGAGCTTCGTGAGTGGATCCGCAATGTTTTTATCGGTGGGAACTTTGCGAATACATATCTTTCCTTTCTCAACTTCATCCCTTATGTAGTTGAATCTCCGCTCAATGTGCCTCGTCTTTTGATGTGCACGAGGTTCATTGATTTGAGCAATCGCACCCTTGTTGTCACAAAAGATCTCTAGAGGGTCCTGAATGGTACGGACCACCCCTAGGTCGGCAATGAACTTCCTTATCCATGCAGCTTCTTCTGCTACAAATGAGGCGGCGATGTATTCCGATTCTGTGGTGGAAAATGCTACCACATCTTGTTTTGAGCTTGTCACACCCCGACCAAAGGCGGCGGAACATGCCGAGGTGTAACGATTGTCCATAAGCACATGACACTAATTAAAGTGACAGTATTTAATAAACTCATTTCATTTCACAACATCGAAAATGTCACATAACAATTATCCATAAAATAACCATAAACAAGATATCACAAAATATGGCAAATTTGATATTGTTCATTTTTTACTAATATCCTAAGGTCTTTGATGTCGTTTTCTTCACAATCATAAATCAACCAAGATGCAAACCTACAACATTTCATAAAATAAAGTTTGTCAACACAAAGGTTGGTGAGCAATTCATAAGTTTAATCATATTAGTATATAATAAATATAGCCACAAAACTTGCATGCGAAACGATAAATAAAAGTGATAATTTGGATAAATAGATATCGCTAAACACATTAGCGACACCTAGCTATAAGGGGATGCCAAATAGTCTAGGATTTTATAGTTATCGTTAATTGCATTACGTTAACGACACCTTGCTATAAGGGGATGCCAAATAGTCTAGGATTTTATAGTTCCACCAACCAAAAGCGATAAACACATAGGCATATAAGCATAGAAGACCAAATCGAGCAATTATTTAGGTAAAGTATACAACTACGTTTGTGGTTTAAGATTCAAATATAAATCATTTTGTTGAATAAGTATGAAATGTCACCCCCAAAATAAAAGATGGAAAATGGGGTATGAAGTACTCACCTTCAAGTAGTAAACTTGAAAGATGATAATTTGGAGATTTGTCGGAACGACGAGTTTAACGCACAATGCCTAAAAAGAAAAAAAAGTCTTGAATTTAGAAAGGTTGTCTTGAAGGTATTTAAACAAAATAAATGTTGAGAAATGTAAATAATTAAAGTTCAAGGTTTTAAAATGTAACTATTTAAGAATTTATAATAATAACCCTTAAAAAATGTAAATTTGCTCGAAACCGGGTTAAAGTATCTAACCTTAATATTTACTCAACCTATGTTAAGTAATAAGGTGGGTAAAATGCAAGAATGCAAATCCCTTTGGAATAAAGATACTAAAACGGTTTTTTTATCGAGTGTTTGGGTTGTCGGTTCGGGTATTGATAATTGGTCAAACCCAAAGCCAACTTTCCAAAATATTGAATGTTATGAGATAACTCAATAAAATTCAATACGACTTAACCAAGTATGTAATTCCATTGTTTTAGAACTAAGAACGCATGTTAAGCGAGTGTTCGGTTTTGTCGGTCCAAACTTTGTTATGAGATCAAGTTGGATCCAACATTTCCAAGTACGTAAGAAAATATTTAAAAATCAATTTGTAACTATTTTTAAAGATATATACAAGTCTTGATGGCTAAAAAAACACACTTGTGTGTCTTAAGCGAGTAAGAATCGGTTTGGTTCGGTTTTCATTTCACAACAAGTTCATAGATGGTTTCCACATGTCCAAACACTAAAGAACTTGTATAATAATGTACAAATAAAATACTTTAAGTTTTACAACTAAAAGTTAACAATAAAGTCTTTAAACAAAAGTTCGGTTTTCGGTTCGGATCGTGTTTCGGGTTAAGACCGAGGTAAGATTCTACAAACCCATAACCATAGAATTTGTAAAACTGATTTTAGAAACTTAGATCTAACAATAAGTATGTTTAAACAATTATTTAACAAAACTAGTAACAAAGTTCGGTTTACGGTTTAGAGCTATTTACGGTTAAACCGAAGCATAGACTCTTAAAAACCCATAACCATGGAACTTGTAAACATGACCAACAAAATAAAATAAGCAAGATTAATATGTATGAACAAGTTATATAGATGTATATATATCAAGGACACGAAGTCCTGCATGAAGCCTTGCCTTATGAGGTTCGAAACCTCACCGACCGGAATCGGAGAAGTAACTACCAAAGGTAAACAAGGGGTGTATATTATATATATGTTGCACAACCATAAAAAAGTATTAATAAGGCTACATAAACTAATTAAGATGAAAGACTAAAACCTTCAAGTACACTTAAGAAGATAACCTTGAATCTTTGATGTTTGAGAGAGTTTTTTTTTTGGAGTTGTAGCAAAGGAAAATGAAGAGGAAAGGTGGTGTATATATAGGGTAATGTTGGTGGTCAAATATGGGTGTGAGACACAAGAGTTTTCATGCAAAATGGATCAAGACAAAAACACAAAACAACAAAAAAAAAATAAATAAATAATAAATAAATAAAAAATAAAAATAAAAATAAAAATAGGATGTTTTCAAGACCTAACAAGTGTGAAACAATATTGTAACATAAATCCATCATTTTGATTATAACATAAGCTTCGGTTTACAAATCGGGTCGGTTTACATAATAAACAAATACAAAAACGAATACAAACAAGACCCGAAATTGACGAATGTCACAGAGCTCTTCCAAGAGACTGCCGAACCATTCATAACAAAAACATATCCCAACTGTGATCGAGAATCATCTCGATCGGTTTGGAAACTCGCATCCGTGTAACCCTTTACAACGAGTTCCTCCTCACCAAATTTTGTTGGTATCTACTTGTCTTGCTCAAGGCGCTTGACACATCCGGTCTAGTACATATCATTGCATACATGATGGATCCTATAGCCGATGTGTATGGGATTCCTTTCATTTTTTCTTGTTCATCCTTTGAGCTTGGACATTGAGATGCACTCAATATCATTCCTCTTTGAATAGGTACCAAACCTCTCTTAGAGTTCTCCATCTTGAACCTTTTCAAGATTTTGTGAATGTATGTACTTTTATTTAAACCTATCAACCGTCTTGATCTATCCCTATAGATATTTATTCCCAAAATATAGGCGGCTTCACCAAGATCTTTGATGGAAAAACAACTTCCAAGCCATGCTTTTACACCTTCCATGGTTGGAATGTCATTTCCCAATAGTAGTATGTCATCAACATACATTACTAAGAAAGTGATAATGCTCCCACTAGCTTTCTTATACACACAAGCTTCATCACCATTCTTGATGAATCCAAATTTTTTAACTTCTTCATTAAAATGGTGATTCCAACTTCTAGATGCTTGTTTGAATCCATAGATTGATTTCTTTAACTTGCATACCTTGTTAGGATGTTGTGGATCGACAAAACCTTCGGGTTGAACCATATAGACATCTTCCTCAAGATGCCCATTTAGAAAAGTGGTTTTGACATCCATTTACCATATCTCATAGTCATAATGTGCGGTTATGGCAAACAATATCTTAATAGACTTTAGCTTTGCTACGGGAGAAAAAGTTTCATCATAGTCAACCCCTTGAGTTTGAGTAAAACCTTTTGCTACAAGTCTTGCTTTATAAGTATCCAAGTTTCCATGCATATCAGTTTTTTTCTTGAAAACCCACTTACTTCCAACCGGTTTGGAATTAAGAGGTCGTACAACCAAATCCCATACTTGGTTGTCATGCATGGATTGCATTTCAACGTTCATGGCCTCAAGCCATTTGTCACAATCAGATTGTGACATTGCATCATGGTATGTGGTGGGTTCATCCGAATCTACCATAGAGCATCCATCCATGAAAAATCCATATCTTTCGGGTGGATGACTAATTCTACCAGATTTGCAAACATTTTGTGTGTCTTGATCAACCATTTGATCATTCTCAACAACCTCTTGTTGATTGCTAGTATCAACCACACATGTATCGGCTTGTGGTTCTCGATCCTCCTCGAGTTCCACCGTTCTACTAGTTCCTTTCATAAGGAACTTAGTTTCCAAGAACTCGGCCTTTCGAGCAATGAACACCTTTTTCTCGGTTGGGTTGTAGAAATAATATCCCATAGAGTATTTGGGATCTCCTACAAAGATACATTTAGTGGATCGACTTTCAAGTTTGTTTTAGGTGTTGTTCTTAACATAAGCATCACAACCACATACCTTTAAATATGATAATGATGGAACTCTTCCATTCCATATTTCAAAAGGTGTCTTGTCCACTTTTTTGGTTGGGGCCATATTTAAAATACGGGCTGCGGAGAGCAATGCGAAACCCCAAAATGATAGAGGCAATGTGCTTCTAGCCATCATAGATTGAATCATATCTAATAGAGTTCGATTCCTCCTTTCGGACACACTATTATGCTTGTTAGAGCATAATGTCTATTTCTAGGGTCTTAGATGTATTAGATATGATTGTATAGGGTTGAAAATGTCAAATGTATAGTTTGTGTTTTGTAGTCAACGCATAAGTCACAAGTCAATGCATATCTTATGCGGCGTATATGTTATACGCCGTATAACATATACGGACTTGGTGTGCTTGTTGATGTTTCCTATAAGTAGGGGACTTATGCATTGATACTTAGACTTTTGGTCATTGTTAGAGTGAGAGACTAGAGAGAGAAAGAGTGCAAAGTGTCATATCTTGTAATCTTTCATAATATATGTAAGAATGAGCTTAATGTTTACTTGTGTGTGTTCAATCTCAATGGATTCCGCACGTTGAGATTCAAGCTGAAACATTCAGAGATCCTAATTGTAATCTACTCAAGATAACAGTTCATTTCAATGTTGTGGTGTTCCGGGTGGAGTAAGTTGTGAGATGATCCCACAACTCCTAAGATGATCTTGAAAGGCATCATTTAGGTATTCACCTCCTCTATCCGAACGAAGTACTTTGATGGTTTTATTGAGTTGATTTTGTACTTCATTTTGGAAGACTTTGAACATTCAAAAGCTTCATCTTTGTGTCTTAACAAGTACACATACCCATAACGACTATAATCATCAATAAAGGTAATGAAGTGTCTTTTACCATTCCTTGTCATTGCCTTAAAAGGACCACATGCATCCGAATGTATGATACCTAATAAGTCTTTTGCCCTTTCGCTTGTTCCACTAAAGGGCTCCTCGGTCATTTTCCCTTGTAAACAAGATTCATACTTATCAAATGAATCATCTTCATTTGATTCCAAAAGACCATTCTTTTGAAGTGTATGTATGCGATCTTTGTTTACGTGACCAAGGCGACAATGCCAAATATAGGTCTTACTCAAATCCACTTTGAGTTTCTTGGTGCTTGATTGGTACAACGTGTTATCAAAAGATGTGTTATCATGAACTAATTCATAAATGCCATTAGACGGCATTGCTTTAAAATAAAAGACATCATTCATAAAAACACAAATACAATTGTCTACAAACTTTAAATCATAACCACATTGTCTTAAAAGAGAAACGAAGATAATATTTCTAGTTAAACTAGGAGCAAACAAAATGTTTTTCAAAACAACTTCCAAACCATTTGGAAGCTTCAAAATGTAGTCTCCTCGGGCTTCGACATCAATATTTGCTCCGTTGCCCATGAAGAGACTTATATCTCCTTTCTTGAAATTTTCACTTCCTTTGAACTCCTGCAACAAATTGCAAATATGAGTTCCACATCCGGTATCCAATACCCATGTGTTAGAAGAAATATTATTAAGATCAACGTATTCATGAAAGTTGTACCTAAGGTTTGCCCCACATCCCTCTTTGCTTTCAACTCTTTGAGATAGGTTGGACAATTCCTCATCCAATGTCCTATCTCACCACAGCCAAAGCATGGGTTCTCCGCGCTAACCTTTAGGTTCTTTTCCTTTGGTTTGGGTGGTTCCGCTTTTGCCTTCCCTTTGAACTTAACCTTGGCGTGTCCCTTACCTTTGGCAACCTTTGCTTTAGGTTCCGGGTGATGCCTCTTCCTATTTCCACCTTCATTGATCGTGAGAACCGGTAAAACCTTTTTACCCATTCCTACTTCGGCCATTTTGAGCATTGCGTGAAGCTCACCAATGTTCTTGTCCCATCCATTCATGTTATAATTCATTACAAAAGTCTCAAATTTCTTGGTTAGGCCATTGAGGATCAAATCCGTGGCTAACTCTTTTGAGACGGGACAATTTAGCCGTTCAAGTCGATCAATGTGGCTTTTCATCTTAAGTATATAAGATGAAACCGACTGGGTTTCTTCTGTACGACATGCATGAAGCGCTCGAACCGTTTCGAAGCGTTCCACCCTAGCTTGTGTAAGGAACATTTCCTTTAGTTTGGTGATCATGTCATATGCCCCATGATGTTCAAAATCCTTTTGAATCTCGGGAATCATAGTTCCAAACATGAGGCAAGAAACTTGCACCGAATCCTCGGTGTATTTTACCCAATCGTTATAGGCTTGAACATCGTCAATGTTAGGTTCATCGGGAATGGGATCGTCTAATATGTAGGATTTCTTTTCTTGCTTGAGAACGATTCGCAAGTTTCGATACCAATCCATGATATTGTTATAGTTGAGATGATCTTTATCGAGTATGGCTCTTAGTGATAGGTTATGAATGGGTGGGATAATTGCGTGGGGTGGATTGTTGATTGCGACCATCTACATAATTTAACAAAGCTCAATTTTAGTATTTTCGATATCATTAATCAATTTTAATCGTTAATACCCTTTATGTATCCAAGACAATTCATGATTAAAATCTAGAACCCAACGTTACATTCAAATAGTAGTTAGGTGACCTTTATCCTACTATTTAAATTAACAAGGTGGTCAACGTTTGACGATTGCAACCCTTTGCAACTTCTAGTTTTATGGGATCGGTTAAACATCTTATGTTCAGTTGGCATGTTTAATCCCATCAACACCATCGTACGCCATGCTTCGGTGACCCTATTCACATGGTAATTAAGTCATCTGACTTACACACACGTGTGAGTTTACACATATAAGTGGTTAGGTAACCTTTATCCCACAAATATGATAAACCCACCTCAAACTCACAAGTTTCCTCCAATGTGATTAGGTGACCTTTGTCCCACATCGAGTTCCCAAGTGATTCGAGTGTTGTATAAAAGGATGGTGTTTGACTTGTTTATAAAAAAGGGATTTTCGTTTTCTAAATTCTAGATTGGAAAACAATTTATGTACCTTGCATTTGCATGCATTCAAATGTATGGTACTTAGTTGAAAACCCATTTTCAAAAGTTCCTTTTAATAATACCCATTTTATTGTGAAATCATTAGCCTTTAATAAAACCAATTTTATTACCTAACAATTTCTAAGGAACCGATTTTACGCAAGTTGTTGATATTAAGTTGTTAACTATCCATATTTAAATAAGATAAAAAAAAAATAAATCAACCAAACAAGCATAAATTAAAACAACCACAAGTCCATAACCATAGCAACCTAATCTTGGCAACACTTGTTGACCGAAACAAGTGTGCGAAAAAGTCTCTCCTAAGGGACCAAAAATGACATAAGGCTCGTGTCGGTGAACTCCCACTTGATCCCGCATCCAAATGTTCAAGTGTCCATTTTTGTGTTGTGAATCCTCCTCTTTATCTGGGCTTCCTTTCTTGCATCTTCTTTTACAAAAATATATCCTAATACATTTTTTCTATAGTAAAAGAAATACAACTATTATATTTTTATTATTTCAAACCAATATGAACTAAATAAATAGATTACAAACCCAAATAAAAGAATATTACAACCATATTGAATAATCAAACAACCACAACACAAACATTCATCCAAACACAAGGCCATGGCTAGGTTATGAACATCCAAATATGCAAGTATTGCAAGCCTAAAATGGTTCCCCTTCTTCCCCTCAAACTTTTGGTCAAGGCCAAAACAAACCGAAAGTTTCAGGTTTTCTCCAAACAAAACAACCAATCATCCAAATGACTTAGTTCTTCCAGATTACCATATGCATGAAAAGTATAATCTTGAAAAACCAAGGGTAACCAAAAACCCCAAAACTTTCGGCCATATGGTGAAACACACCATAAAACCCAAAAATTTTTAGGTCTATTGAAGCATCCATTCGTATAAGCAGCTCTTGATGCCATTGTCGGGTTTTAACAAGATTATCAAAGTCATATAACCCCTTTTATATGAAAAAAAGCAGCGGATAAAATAGATTTAAATCTTGTTATTTAGATGAATATAAAACCCATTTTATACGTAAAACCCAAAAACCGGATCCATATACGAGCTACATGCTTACCAACACAAACAACCATAAAATATACATGCATGTCAGCTTTTCAAGGAGTTAGGAAGGTTGAAGAAGATGATGGTTGAATGACGAGTCTTCAAGGAAGAAAACCTCAAGCTTTTATACCCCAAAGCTTCCAACAAACACCTTGTATGCTAGGATTTTCACACTTGAAAAACACCTTCTTGTTCTCCATTGGTTTTGGCCGAAAAAATGGAGAGGAAGAAGAAGAAAGTTTTGTGTCTTTTGTGTGCAAGAGAGAGAGAGATGAGAGATTTTGAATGCACCACCCACTTAGCCTACTAAAACTCATGCATGTTGTTTTGGACATAAAGAAATGAGAGAGAGTGAGTGAAAGGGGGCGCCCACCATGGCCCCACCCCAATTCAAAATCATTTTTTTTAATTTTATAAAACTTATGTTATTTGATGTTTTATAAAATGTAACATAACAAGGTTCAAGAACATGCAAGAGTAATAAGCCTTACATAAAGTTATTAAACCAACTTAAATAACATTATGAAATGTCTTCTCTCAAAATATAAATCATCCATATGATTTATTTACTTCACAAGTGCAATGTATTTAGAAACCCTTTTCCAAATATCGTAAGTGTTAATATTTATTTACTATGATCATATCATCCATAAACAAATATTATTGGTGTTTGTCTAGCTTGTTATTGGGTATGACCCGACTTGGATCATAACGTACTAGACACATCAATAATACTATATGTCTTGGGTAGATTGAGTCCAACAATAACGAATGTGGTCATTCGTGTACTGTTGTAAAGAATGAGAGATTAAAGTGTCTATTCATCAAAATCAACAAATGAACATGTTATTTGTTAAAAAGTTTAACGAATGAAGCTCTTTCGTGTGATTTTCAAATGAATCACATGTTTAAGTTAACGAATGAAGGCCTATTCGTTAATTCAAATTAAAGAATCGCCTAGGGTTGCGTGACATTATTGATGGGGTTTATAATACCAAGATGACGAATGAAACCCCATTCGTCTACACTATTACATACGCAATAACAGAGAGAAACTCTTGAAAATTCTAGAATTATAGAGCTTGATCTTACTCATTCTAACCGCTTAATTGTTATTCTACAGGTAAATGCAAGTTTATTGATACAAGAATCATGAGATTTGACCGTAGAATTAGGAGTTAATTGATGATGAACCTAACTAAAACAGAGTTGAACATATATATCTTAAATCATCATCGTTTAATTGAAATAAATAAGTATTGATGTTTTAGGACGTTTGTCGATAACCTTTGTTAGGTTTAATTAGAGTTTATTCAATGTTTGGTAGGGTATAGATATAGATTAAAATGATGTTGACTTTTCAAGTTCTGGTTAGTTTGACTTTGACTCGAATTTTCAAAATTAAGGGATTATGTATTATTCGTTAAGGTATACAAATAACTGAGTTATTCGTTATTATAACAAATGACATGGTTGTTTGAATAACGAATAACTATATCTTTCGTTATATTAACGAATGAAGGAGTTATTCGTCATAGTAACGAATAGGAGGGTTGTTCGTTAAAGATAACGAATAAGAAAGTCTTTCGTTTAGTCAACAAATGAACTTATAAAGTAACGAATAGCTTATTCGTTAGGATAACGAATAGGCCAGTGATTCGTTAAGGTAATTAAAATCACGAATGTGCTCCTTCGTCTAGACAAATCTAACGAATGAGTTGTCATTCGTTAATCAGAAATATTATTTTTGATTATTTTAGTACTAACGTATTTGATTTTAATCGTATGGCTGAGGAAAATGTTCCAAATCCCGTTCCTGAGCAACAAACTGAAGTGGAAGCTCAAGTTGAAGTTCAAGAGGCCGAACCCGAAGAAGCACCAGTTCTTTTGCCTTGGAATAAGAAACACAAAAATTGTGCGTTCTTACAAGACAACTTCTTCGGATATCCTATGCTCGGTGATATTATTAGTTCTTGAGGCGGTCAAGAATCTACAGAGCGATTTCTACTGACACGATGATATACCAGAGCATCATAAAGGCATTCTGGGATACCGCTCGTTATGTTGAGGGGGAGAACAAGATCGAGGCCATGTTACAAGATAAGCCTATTGTTATAGATGTTGGGGTTATTCCAGATGTGTTGGGTTTTTGGGATACGATTGATGATAGATGTGAGTTTGACCGTACTTTGATCAGGGGATTGTTTAGGAGGATTAAGTATAAGGGGAATTTGGACCGATCGATGTATAACAAGGCGAACTTGTGCGAGCAGTACAAGCATTTATTGCATGTTCTTATTCACTATTTAGGAGGTCGAAAAGATGGATATGACGAGTTCCGGGTGATGTTACAATATGCTTTGGTTGCGTTAGTGCTCAACAAACCATTTAACTTCTCAGAAATGGTTTTCTATCATCTAAAGGAGAATTGTACAAACCAGCACAGATTTTTTATGTATCCTTGTTTCCTATAGTTGATTATTAATGAATTGTAGCCTGAGTGATTTAAGGATCCGACGAACCGTGCTGATTTGATGGTTCTTGAACATATGAACCTGGATACAATGAGACGTATACGTACCTATCAGAATCAGAAGCTGCAAGATCGTCCTAAGTATAAGCGGTTGATTGGCCATCTCGCCAATATAGATTACTAGGCCCCACCTAATGATCACTGGGGTCACGATAATTCAGATTCTAAGCGTGAAGGTGGTAATGGTGGTGCGGGTGATGGTAATGATGGTAGTGGTGATGGTGGTCAAGGACCAAGTGGTGGTTTGTCGAGTGCCGAGATAGAAAGAGGAAAGGGAAAGGGATTTTGATAGAGTATGAGAAACCCAAGAAGCAGAGGGTTTGACGAGGTTCTGGGATTGAGATTCCTAGCCAACCGGCTATGCCTACTGTTAGATCGTCGACACCTGTTACTATTCCTGCGTCGGTATCTCTTGTGAGTCCACGTTCTTATACACCAGTGCAGATGCCTACTTCTCCTGTTCCTCCTACTATGACGTTGATGCCTACTTCAATGACATATCCTTGTTTTGGAGACATATTACAAACTGTACTAGCTTAGATGCCGAGTCCACAACCACAAGCTGCTCCAAATAGTCCTTCAATGTTGCAAAGACCTGAGTATTCGTATATGGTGTTTAACCATCCTAAGGGACCTATGCAACCAGTTCCACCCTAATTTTTATCATCTCTCTCCTAATGCTCAGATGTTTCAGTTGCTGAATTTGATACATTTGCAGCAAACTCAGATGCAAGCTGATCGTGTGTTTCAGGAGCAGATGCGTATCGAGCAGCGGAATATACATGTTCAATACATTCAGAAGGAGAACGGGGAGTTGAAAGCCCTGGTTGCTGATCAGGGGGAGAGATTAGATAAACAGGATGAGATTATCCTATAGTTGACGTGTAAGGATGACGAGCTGAGAAAGTTAAAGAACGATGATCGATATCCTAATAATGGTGGAGTTGGTGATCAGCAATCGGGCGGTGGTAATTCATCGTCGGCAGGTAAACAAGGGGGGACTAGTGGTAGTGGTGATGACGGGAACAATTTGCAGATTATCCCGTACAAGGATTATACAAGCGTGAAGCCGGTCGATACGACTGCGGCGAATATGATTTTGTTTGTGGGAATGGATGGTATTGTGGGTAGAATGGTTAATACTGATGAGATCGAAGAGGGCGAGTTTGTTGACCACTCGTTGACTAAAGAACAAATCGCTCTGCTTCTGGATCTATACGAGTACGAGGTTGAGGAATTAGGAAACTCTGTGGACGTTGAGGTGGATTTTGAGGAAAGTATGAATACTGGCATTCCATGAGGGAATGTGACAGATTATGAGGAGGTGGAAGTAGAAGATGTGACTGCTGAGGAATACCCAGATATGTATACTACGAATAATTCTGATTCTGGTATTCCCTTCTTTACAACTGAACACTCTGAAGCGGTAAAGGAACGTCTCAGGCAAGAGCGGGAACGTTGGAACAAAGAAGCCGAGACTAGTCATTTATCGGTGAAAGAGAAGAAGCGTAAACGTGCTTTAGATGGTATGCTCAAGCATAACGTTGAGAAGATGAACAAGATGATCGAAATGCTTCGCTATGACGAACAAGAAGATATCAAACAAGCGAGGATTCGAGTGTCTGCATACCAGATGAAGAAGTACAAGAGCTCGAAGTCAGTGAAAGGTGATATTATGGCTTGGCAGTATGATTCTGATCTTAAGGTATACGTGGTAAAGTGGGAACACGGTTTATATTAATTTAAACGTATACGAGATGTTTTAACGATGCCACGTTGGGAGGTGAGGACCTTTAGCTAACCGACCATTTGTGAATCGGGGTAAAGACCAATGGGCCACGTGGTTCTATGAGCATCCTTTACATGAAGCTCGATGTGGTTTCAAATTCTTTTAGTCGTAGGTGCCGACACACAAGTATATCGACGAGATCGATCCGCACACGGGCTGGAGGAAGATGATACTGCAGGTAAAACCGCCAAATACAATGAAGAAGGTTCTGATGAAGACATTCCCTCAGAGTCTGTTCACGTCGTTCAAAAAATGGTATTACGACAATATAACGAGTGAAGCAGTGATTGTACTAGGATAGGGAATGAATACACAGTTCATTCGCATTATCAATCCTATGTGGCTTGTTAACTTATCGGAGTCTGATAAACTACGCGTTATTCCATAATCAGATCCGATTCGCTAACCTAAGCGACTATGATCTTGCGATGCAATTCCAGCGAGTTGTTCGGGTTTGCTATGCGTTCAAGATTCATAGTTGTAATGATTGGATGACGAAGATTTTCCAACGCTAAAGTATAAAGAGCTCGAGATGAGGGGGAGTTTGTTGATGCATGATTCTAGCGTCTCGGTTTTTATATTATTATTATATTAGTTTATAATGAAAGGGCATTTGGGTAATTATGTTAAATGGCCCATTCGCCTTAATTGTAAGGCTCATTCGTTACAGTCACATTCGCTATAGTGTAAGTGTCATTCGTTATCCAAGAATAACGAATGAGACAACGAATGAAGGCGCATTCTTCTAATGTAAGTATAGCGAATGACTCTAGGTCATTCGTCTGGTTTAATGTAATGAATGACTCATTCGTTAAGGTATGTCTTAACGAATGAGGTCATCATTTATATATACTTGTAAAGTATTATAACGTAATAAGAGTTTTTGCATTAATCATATTCATCCCGTTATGCTGTCAAAATCTCTCAAGAACACACACCACACATAGTAGAGTAATCCTAATCATAACAATGAATCCTAACGATATGTTGTTATCACAGATCTAGATCCTTACAGGTTCTCT